>NC_039282.1:4413628-4630841 GCF_003368295.1 Carassius auratus
GGAGGGAAGTTTGGTGGAGTTGTGTCTGAAAGTTTCACTGCAAAACTCTCTCCGGTGGCTGTTCTGGTGAAGTTTCCCACCTCAAGAGGTTCCTCAGAACCTGGAGGCTTTGGAGGGTGTAGCTGCACTACACCTGAAATTAGAGGAACTACCTGAATATTTTATTTTATGTTATTTATTTATTTTATATTATGTTTTCCTGCACGCAGCTTTAAAGATAATAATTTTGCTTTTAATACAACAGTTAGTTCCAGTTTGTACATTTAAGAAATCAGTTACTCTTTTTGAAGGTTATATCAATGCGAATGTCTGCATGAGTGAGTAACTGAGTCATTTACACAAAAGTTCTGTTCGAAACGGAATCATTCAGGAACAGAACTTTATGTTAGACAAGCTGCATTCCAACTGACATAGTCCCTATGTAGTGTTTACTACTCCTTATTCAATGATGAAGACTACTTGACAAAATGTGTTCATTCGGGACACCCAGAAATGTCATCAAAAATACTACATGAAGAGTCTATGGTATGATGACATACTTCTGTAATTATAAATATTTCATTAATTTGTCATAATATGCATTTTTTTATATCTAATATCAAAATCAATGTAGCTTGGTTATATATTTCTCTTATCTTATTTAATTGTTTTGTGGAATCTGACTTAAAATGTCATAATAGTCTGTCAAGTCCACTTCATAGGATGCTTAAAGTTGAATGTAATTCACATGTTGAATCATTCACTCAACTGATTCTTTCAAAAAGTGATTAATTTAGGAATTAACTATGTATACGAGCAATATCCCCATTAATTTAAATGTACTTTCAAACCAACCAATATTAATCTTGTTTACCGTTTATCACATATCCAGGTACATACTCGGCAGCAAATCTGGTCTGTCCCTCTTGGTTCTTCACTCTTACTTTCAAGCTACTCCTCCCGTTTACCATCTTTGTGAAATATCTGGAATAGACGCCATCATCTTTGAAAGCATCAGCTCCTGTAAAAGATGAATTTCTGATTAATTTGCCAAATTTGGGAAACATACCTTAAAATTGTAATTATTATTATTTATTTATTTTTTTTGTGTAATTTACCTGCTCCATTGTCCAGGAGTTGTAATGTATGCACGGACCCAGTTTCCGACTCCAGTGTAGCCCACACTTCAGCATTTATTACAGGCCTGTAATTCTGACTAACCTCAGCAAACACTGTCATGGGTTTAGAGCCGTCACTGAACTGCTGGTTCATGTGGGTTTTTACAATAATAGGAGGAATCACATCATCTGGTGCTTGACTTGTTACTGTTATAGTGAAAGCCTGATTTGAGGAGGTTTGGACACTGTACTTCCAGTCCCCAGGCTACCAAACACAAGAAAGTAAAAGCATTTCAAATAAGGGTTTGCTGAAAATGTATCAGCTGAATCATCACTGATAAACTAATTAGTCTGTTGAATGTTCAATCTAAAACACTTGGCCCAGATGCCTTTTATTGTGTTATGATAATACATTTAAATGTTTATGATTTATAAACTGAATAAATAATTTGTTCATAAAGGTTATCATACCTCTGCAGTTCCTGGAATGTTTAAAGTGACTATGTTGAGTGAACCATCATGGCTCATATTTGTCTGAGTGTAGATTGAGCCACTTGGTGATTGTATGTAAACACTAGGAAAACTTTTTTCATAGATTATTACAAAGCTGGTTTTGTTCCCAACAGTCTGATCCACTGATACTGTCCCGTTGAACCAACCAGATGTCCTTGCTCCAACACTCTCGAGCTAAAGTAATTTAAAAAAATGAAATTATGAAATACTCATAACATTGATGAGAATCTCTTAGTAATAAATGTATTATGTACAATAAGTGAAACCTAGACAAACCTGAACTGGTTCTTTTGTGTAATCACCAGTTGATAATGTAAGCATAGCAAATGCATCCATTAACTGGTTAGAGATCATGTCATCTCTGGCTATGAAAAATATTCCCCCTGTTTTCACCATGTAAAAAAATTTTTTGCATTGAATTTTAAAATGCTGATTTTATAATATGATATACATTGGCAAATTAAGTTATTAATGCTGATAACACTTACCAGTTTTGTTCGCCATTTCTATCAGTGCACTAGCTGCACTGTTACTAAAAGCTAGTGTGTGTATAATGGCACCACTTTGTATTGCAGATGGAGCACAACCAGTAATGTTGTCTGTTGCCTGACCATCTGTCAGAAAAATGATTTCATCTCCTAATACATCCCCATTGTCGTTTTGAAGTACCTGAAGAAATAAAAAAGGATCACTGGCATAGAACAAACTCTACAAACTCTGGCATAGAACAAACACAAATTCATACTAGTGTAATTAATATGGCACCTGTAAGCCTTGACTAAGGCCCAAGCACATGTTTGTAGATCCACTTGCTACTGTTGGTAACGATTGGATGAGAGTCTCTCGTGTGTTTTCACTGTCAATAATAGTCAAGGATCGCAGAGTAGAAGCAGAAGTACTAAAGGTTACAATTCCAACACTGGCTTGATCTTCAATGATGTACCGCAGGAAATGTGTGGCAGCCTGTCGCTGTTGAAGAATTCTAGCGTCCTAGAAAATGGGCGAAAAAAACCAACAGCAGCATACATTTTTTTCATACAGTTTCTAAATTATTTATCAAACTCATTTCAAAGCATTGATAACATGAAAAGGTTATCATAGTAGCATCTTTGATTTCAGATGAAGTTATGTGTGTTATTACTTGCATGCTTCCTGAGACATCAAGGATGAGACAAACGACCCGATGTGTCCTCTGCAGAACTTTGAAAGATGGTGGCGGTGGAGGGGACTGCAGTGGTTTCAGAGAACGAAGTGCGTCTTTATCCACAGAATCCTCAAAAATTACAGTCCATGTTGCTTTGCCACATTTTTTATTGAACATGTTTTGAGCTTCATAATCGTGCTCATCTTCTTGACAAAATGCAGTCACCTGAAAATAGGATTTCCTTTATACATGTCACCAAATACCCAAAGAAGGCCCCATTTTCATTTCAACTAAATACAGAGTTTATTTTTCTTTATTTTGATTGAAACTTATATTTAACAAATATTATGTCAACCATCCACATGCCTGTAATGAGTAAACAAATATCTGTCACTGTCATTCTGTTGTTTACTTACTGTTATGATTCATGTCCATATACTGTAAAACCTGTCCTGTCTCGTCCTGTGTAAGGACTTTTATGTTACTTCCTTTCTGATGTGTTTTTGTAGTCAGTTTGTAGTTTTTCTATTAGTTTGCCCTTCATTGTTATCAGGTGTTTCTTGTCAGTCAATTACCCTTGTCCATTTGTCAGTCGTTATTCAACTGTAGCTGTTTTGTTGTTCCTTGTTGGCTCTTGTTCATGCCTCCTCTGCTCTAGCATTACATATAGGCATGTGTCAAATGAGGCTTTTACCACAAACTGATGCTTTCAAAAATTTTGACACAGTGCTCTACCCCGCCATCGGGTGGTCAATAACAATTCCTACACCAACTGGATAATTTATATTTTTTGTTCATTGGGATGTCATTAGCCGTGTTTCCAATGTCGGGCTAGAAGCGGTAATGCTCGCATTTCCACTGTCACTTCTGGGGCTTGATCGTGCCTTGGGCCAAAGCAGACCAGCCGGGGCTAGAGGAGTGGTTATGAACAAAGTCGGAGTTTCTCCACGTGTGGAGAGCGTCAGCGCCGTATATCATAACAGAATGTTAAGCTATAACACCAGCATTAAATACTTTTTAAAATAACTTGAGCACAAAACTCACTTTCAGTCATAAGCAAATGTTTGAAATAACTTGATCAGATGTGGATTATAATCACCAAACAAGGCAGAAATATTTATAAGTGATGCAAAAGACTATGCACGCTAGCCATCAACATTACCATAGTAAACATGGTAAATGCAACCACTTGCAGAAATCAGATGTCATCATCTTATTCTCTAACACAATCGTGTATTTATTTAGTAACTTATATTATCTGTCATAAGTCTCGTCTCGAGAGTTTAGCTCCGCGTAGCCTTTTTCATAAAAATATAATAATGTTTTTTGTTCGGGAGTGTCTACGCCACGGATCATTTCAGAAAGCTAACAGCTATAACACCAGCATTAAAAATAAAAATTAAACACTTTTTTAAAATACGTTGAGCTCAAAACTCACTTTCAGTCAGTAGTGAGTGTTTGATATAACTTAATCCGATGTGAATTATAATCACCATACAAGGCAGAATATTTATAAACGATGCAAAAGATTGCAGAGTCCTGCACGGGTCCATTTTTGGAGACCCGTGCCCACCCGTACCCGCAAAGTTCAGCACCAGATCCGACCCTCTCACCCCTGATAATATAAAAATTAAATCCACACCCGCCCAGACCCTTTAATATTTGGCCTGTTACCCGACCCGACCCGTGCCCGCGATAAATCACACACGCTAAAATCATTCCATTTAAAGTGTTTTATTTTTTTATCTCGCACCTCTCTCAACATCACAACAACATCATGAATGGGCTAATGAAACAGGCTAAAGTGCGCTTTCAAGTAGTCTCCCATCGGCACCTAAAAAGGCTATGGAACCTGATAACTATACGCAAATAGACCTATTAATGAAAAAAAAGAACAAGAAAAAACTATGGATTTACTTTCCCTTAAAGTTAATACACAGATAAAGGATATCATCCACAAGACCAGGTTTAAGCTGCGTTCTCCATTCTTGAATTTCAAATTCAGCTGTGGAAAAGTCTCTCTTACTCGCAGCGCTCGAGAAGCATCAACAAAAGTCGCACTGTCACATTGGTGGTGACGTGATAGGTCAAATGTCATATTGTTGTTCCGTTTGTGTAATGGTAATTTAGACACAAATATTGCACATATTTTTCATCTGCACAACTACCCGCCCGCAAGGAGATAATTATCCGCCGCATGCCCACCCATGAATTTTAGGAATGTCTCAATCCACCCGTTTTACCCACTTTTATGTCGGTACCCGACCCGTTGCAGGACTCTACGACTGTGCACGCTAAACATTAACATTACCATAGTAAACATGGTAAACTGTGACTGCTGGAGAAATCAGACGTCAACTTCTTATTCTCTATCACAATCGTGTATTTATTTTAGTAACTTATATTATCTGTCATAAGTCTCGTCTCGAGAGTTCATAAAACTATTATAATGTTTTATATTCGGGAACTTTTATAAAAATATATATATTATCATTAATTCTAAATGTGATGTACAATCTACTGTAGCTACAAATAAACAGAAAGACTCGACTGAATAAGCAGGCTATTTGCATAAGCGTTAAAAATAAATAAATAAAATAGAAATACATTTATTTCTGTGTGACTAATTTTGAGTCCTGATAAATTAATTAATTATGATTAATGTATCACTATATTAAAACGTTGATGCTTTTGAATTTAAATATTTAACAAAGCATTCAAACAAACAGCCACTTTTACCATGTTCGTTTTGTGATCGCGCTAGTTCCAGTGATTTATTTCTTATTAGTTTTCTGATAATTTCTCTTTGTTGGTGAAATGATGAGGTTGCGTGACGTTGTTCTGAGAGGCATGTAAAGGGCGGCTTTTAGTGAAGCGCAGCGGAGCTTCAGGCTCGACAGTGGAAACGCAGCACTATTCTGGCCTCGGTGCTACTGGCCCAAGGCTATTAGCTCTGCCCGGCCCGGTTTAAAGGTCCCATGACATGGATTATTTCCTTTTTTTAAAATGCTTTTTTAATGTTTCCTTAGGTGTACTTTTGTTGTTAGTATGATTTTTACATTTAAAATTTAAAAGCATTTTAATTTCCTGATATTAGCCCTCTGGCTTGATTGCTCTGTTTGAAGGGGCATGTCTACATGTGGAACCCCTCTCAAATATATATATATATATATATATATATATATATATATATATATATATATATATATATATATATATATATATATATTGTCACGGTAGGAGCACAAGACAGACACAGTGGGCGTGGCGTCAGGCCTCGGAGAGGCTTTTATTAACAGAAATCATAAAACAAAGGGAATAAAAGTGGCCAAAGGGGGAAAGTGTCCAAAATAACAGGGAATCTGGTGTCCTCGTCGTGCTGCGGGATTTGTGTAGGTCGGGCAGTGTTCATCAAGGAAGGGTCCAGGCAAGGGGCGGAGTCCGGCGGCCGCACGCGCTCCCCTCCTTGGTCCGGGGCGCGAGGGGCGGCGGCTTCTCCTAGCGGCCGCGTCTCTCTCGTTGGCCGCGGCGCTGGTAGGGGATGGACGGCCCGGCATCCTGGCCCGTCGGCCGTGTATACGGGTGCGGTTCCCATCCGGATCGCGGGTCCGGCAGCTCACGTCTTGGTGGCGCGGGAGTCCCTCAACGCACCCTTCCTGGACCCACGAGGACACCAGTGTGCATGCACGGGGAAGAGACCGGTCTCCTGAGGAGAGGCGCGTTGGGCTTTTAAACAGCGGCAGTAATGAGGCTCCACTTCCTTCAGGTGTGCCCCATCACACGCCGCCAGCCCTGACTCGTCCAGCGCCCCTCCTCTCACACACCCACTCCAGTCGGGAGCCTGGTGAAGGGCGGCGATTTAGGACGGGGTGCCGGTGATAATCAGGGAGGAGGCAGCTGACTCGTCACATTCCCCCTCCCAAGCGACATCCCCGTCATCAGGGCGCCGCCCACACGGGAGTGCTACCATCCTCAACCAGGCTCCAAACGGTCGGAGTGGGCGGGGCTTCCTCTCCGGGCGGTCCTCCCTCTCGCAGCGCACCAGAACAGGGACAGAGAAACCGGGTTTTAGTGACAGTCTCAACCAACCACAGGGTAAAATGACAATGGAAAAGTCACTTACCCCTTGTGTGGCTGGGAGGCTGTCCCCAGTTTTCCTCCGTCCCAGTCTGGGTTCTCACGAACGTTTGCAAGCGAGAGGGAGTGACGTCACCAGACGTTTCCCAACTGCGCTGTCTAGGCTCCGCCTTGCCCGCATTCTCCACCAGTGTCACGGTAGGAGCACAAGACAGACACAGTGGGCGTGGCGTCAGGCCTCGGAGAGGCTTTTATTAACAGAAATCATAAAACAAAGGGAATAAAAGTGGCCAAAGGGGGAAAGTGTCCAAAATAACAGGGAATCTGGTGTCCTCGTCGTGCTGCGGGATTTGTGTAGGTCGGGCAGTGTTCATCAAGGAAGGGTCCAGGCAAGGGGCGGAGTCCGGCGGCCGCACGCGCTCCCCTCCTTGGTCCGGGGCGCGAGGGGCGGCGGCTTCTCCTAGCGGCCGCGTCTCTCTCGTTGGCCGCGGCGCTGGTAGGGGATGGACGGCCCGGCATCCTGGCCCGTCGGCCGTGTATACGGGTGCGGTTCCCATCCGGATCGCGGGTCCGGCAGCTCACGTCTTGGTGGCGCGGGAGTCCCTCAACGCACCCTTCCTGGACCCACGAGGACACCAGTGTGCATGCACGGGGAAGAGACCGGTCTCCTGAGGAGAGGCGCGTTGGGCTTTTAAACAGCGGCGGTAATGAGGCTCCACTTCCTTCAGGTGTGCCCCATCACACGCCGCCAGCCCTGACTCGTCCAGCGCCCCTCCTCTCACACACCCACTCCAGTCGGGAGCCTGGTGAAGGGCGGCGATTTAGGACGGGGTGCCGGTGATAATCAGGGAGGAGGCAGCTGACTCGTCACAATATATATATATATATATATATATATATATATATATATATATATATATATATATATATATATATATATATATGAAGTGGCTGATTTAAGACTGAATTATACTACTGCATCGGACATACACCGTAGCCTCAATGCCGTAGGCTGTGTGTCAGTTTTCATTTATACTTCTGTGTCGTTGTCCAAGCCAATGTGCAGTACATGTGCAAACCGCTATTCTGCAGTGTCCACGGGCATGTTTGTGCTACCGGAGTACCGTGAAGAACAGATAACTTATTTAAAACTACAAAAAAAAGAGATGACAACGGAAAACAGAAAGATGATATTATTTCAGTCTCCACAAGGACTTGTAACATACCATGACAGAACAACTGTTTGTCGTTGCGGAAGCGGAGGCGTGGTTTAGCGAAGTCTGCAGCGGGAGGCCCAACAGCTCCAGGACTCCTGCCGCAAGTGGCTACTGGCCGAGGGAAGTGACGTGGAGCATGTCATCGACCTGGTGGTGCTGGAGCAGTTCATCGCTCGGCTACCCAAGAAGACAGCCGCGTGGGTCTAGTGCCACCGCCCCACGTCGCTGGACTCGGCCATCCATCTGGCGGAGGACCACATGGTGGCGTGCCCAGGGGTCGGTGAACCCCTGCCCTCTAACTCTCTCTCTCCCTCTCTCTCTCGCCCTGTCCCTCTATCTAGCTCCCGGGCCACCCGGCCCTCCTCGAGTCCCGCCCCGGGGGCCGGGACTGATGACCGCTGGAGGGGACAGCTCCTCCGTTCCTCCGCTCTGTCCACGCCAATCGTTCAGCCCATTCCCCCTCGCTGGGGCATGGGGAAGGTCTAGGCTGGCCTGCTGGCATTGCGGGGATCCGGACCATTTTGTGGACAGGTGTCCAGTGATGGACGTGGGGACAATGATCCGCATCCCGGAACACCCCGCAGGTCACCCCTGGTCAGGCTGGCGAATACCAAATACCCGTATTTTGCCATTTTAAAAGGCCGGTTGTATCGAGTGACCCAAGACGCTCAGACAAAAGACAATACAACCCAGCTGTTAGTTCCAAGGAGCCGCAGGGAAATGCTTTTCCAGGCGGCTCATTCTAATCCAATGGAGGGCCACTTGGGTCAGGCCGCCACTCTAAATCGCCTCATGACCCAAAGAAGTGTGCGGTTGGGCGGGTGGAAGTAAGGTATCTGGGCTTCCACTTGGGATATGGACAGGTGCGTCCCCAAATTGATAAGACAGCCGCAGTTGCGACCTGTCCGCGTCCCAAGACCAAAAAGGAGGTAAGAAAGTTCTTGGGTCTGGCGGGATATTATAGACGGTTTGTGCCTAATTATTCGGACCTCACCAGCCCCTTGACTGATCTGACTAAAAAGGAGGCGCCTGATACAGTCCAGTGGACGGAGCCGTGTCAGCAGGCCTTTATCCAAGTGAAGGCTGTCCTATGTGGCAGGCCGTTGTTACACACTCCTAATTTTTCTCTCCCTTTTCTGTTGCAGACAGACGCGTCGGACAGGGGGCTGGGTGCAGTCCTGTCTCAGGAGATGGAGGGAGAGGAACGGCCGGTGCTGTACATTAGTCGTAAGCTCTCTAAGAGAGAGACTAAGTACAGCACCATTGAAAAAGAGTGCCTGGCCATCAGGTGGGCCGTCCTCACCCTTACCCACCCACGCTACTATCTCCTGGGACGGGAGTTCACCCTCTGTTCGGACCACGCCCCCCTGCAATGGCTCCATCGCATGAAGGATACCAATGATACCATGCTTGGGTGCATGAGGAAACTACGATGTCATCGCAGTGTTGCCAACTTGCCAGAGGTTTGTTTTAAGTGAGCGCAAACTCATCCGAAGATGCAGGGGTTCAGGGCAATTCTAGTTGAACATGCATGTCGGTGTCGGCATTTGTGTGAAATAGAAGCAGTTTAATGTGAAGGTCAAACTCCATCAGGTGCTTTTTGATGGAAAACAATGCATAGTTTTTTGTTGTTGGTGTTTTGTTTTTTTTTGCATAGTTTATCCAAGCCTTTTTATTTGAAGTACGTTTTATTTTTATTGTATAAAAACAGAATTAGAATTCATTAGATACTGATTATACACTATTTGCTTAAAGTTGTCTTGTGTTTAATGCGAAATAAAGCCAAAAGTTTAAGATTGTTTTGTTTGAACATAAAGAAATTATTAATTCATGAACTTGTCACAAGACTTTTACTGGAAAATTACTTCTCACCGGTGACTCCCTGCGGTTTTAGAGGACAATTACACCTCGTCGCCGCATGGCACTTCAAAGAATAGTAAAATGGCGAACGTGAAAAGTATGAAAGCCTCATGCGTTTGGGAAAGTGCGTGCAGTCAGCCTAGGCACACGGAGTGGAACCAGGCGAATGTATAAATCCTGCTTCAGTGAGGTAAAAGTTTTCAGTCTAATGATCCAGGAAGCGAATGCATTCAAACAATCCATCCAAAACAGCGTTAATATAATGGAAACTGATTACATCAGAGATTGCATAGCTCTGTCATAATCTGTTATTGTCTCTGAAGAGCATGAGTCCTCACACGTCACACACGCTGTGTGAAGTACAGACTGAACAGATTGTCAACACATCCAACACAACGCAAGACTGCAATCAAGGTAAACACGATTGCGTTGGCATACAGAAGTCGTACAGTAAGCATGCGTGAGTCTGTTATATTAATACATGTATGAGTGCTCTTGACGCACTGATCACACATGTATTTATGCACAGGCACAGACATTTTTGAACATTCACGTTGTTTCCACATACATTCGTGATAAAGAATGGATCGGTCTACAATAGTAGATATATGCAGTCTACCAGGTGGTTGGTTTAGGCTAGTTTTTTTTTTTTTTTTTTTTTTTGCATTTCCATGTGGTCTTGTTCGTTATTGCAACTTGATTTTCTGCAATTTAAAAAAAAAAAACCTTTGATGTTGCACTGTACAGATACAATAAAATTAGGATTTTTTTTTTAATATTCTTTTTTCATATGTGCTTAAACAGGCTCATTTGGTGACCTTTAGGAGTTTAGGTGTTTTTTGAAAAGACATCTGAATTTATCTTGAAAATAAGCTTGCAGAAAATACAGATTATTGAGTATCACCCTTTAATCTTTTGGTTTACTTGGCTGGATATAGCAAATGATGACAAAATAAACATTTGAAACGATACATTTTCTTTGCTCTACTCTGTCTTTCAGGGAAAGACACGACTGACCAAGCCCATGGTTGACACCCTCTCATTAGCATGTTTCACAGAGGAAAAATAAATGTGAAATTACATTCAGAAATAAATGAGTGATTAAAAGAAAAGAGTTAAGATGAGTTTAGCATTTCCTTAAACTTTCCCATTTGCCCATCAATTTATTTATTTATTTATTGGCTACTTTAATCACACTTTTAATTATTTATAAATGCACTTAAACAAGAACTGATATACATTATATATCATATATATATATATATATATATATATATAGTTTATATATATATTTACTTGTATATTATATTCAGTCAGTAAACACAGACTGATATATTTCAAATGTTTATTTCTTTTAATTTTTGTGTTTATAACTGACAACTAAGGAAAATCCCAAATTCAGTATCTCAGAAAATTAGAATATTGTGAAAAGGTTCAATATTGAAGACACCTGGTTCCACATTCTAATCAGCTAATTAACTCGAAACATCTGCAAAGGCCTTTAAATGGTCTCTCAGTCTAGTTCTGTAGGCTACACAATCATGGGGAAGACTGCTGACTTGACAGTTGTCCAAAAGACGACCATTGACACCTTGCACAAGGAGGGCAAGACACTAAAGTTCATTGCAAAAGAGGCTGGCTGTTCACAGAGCTCTGTGTCCAAGCACATTAATAGAGAGGTGAAGGGAAGGAAAAGATGTGGGAGAAAAAAAGTGTACAAACAATAGGGATAACCACACCCTGGATTGTGAAACAAAACCCATTCAAAAATGTGGGGGAGATTCACAAAGAGTGGATTGCAGCTGGAGTCAGTGCTTCAAGAACCACTACGCACAGACGTATGCAAGACATGGGTTTCAGCTGTCGCATTCCTTGTGTCAATCCACTCTTGAACAACAGACAGCATCAGAAGCATCTAAAGAACAAAAGGACTGGACTGCTGCTGAGTGGTCCAAAGTTATGTTCTCTGATGAAAGTCAAATTTGCATTTCTTTTGGAAATCAGGGTCCCAGAGTCTGGAGGAAGAGAGGAGAGGCACACAATCCACGTTGCTTGAGGTCCAGTAGCTTGAGGTCCAGTGTAAAATTCCCAAAGTCAGTGATGGTTTGGGGTGCTATGTCATCTGCTGGTGTTGACCACTGTGTTTTCCGAGGTCAAAGGACAACGCAGCCACATACCAGGAAGTTTTAGAGCACTTCATGCTTCCTGCTGCTGACCAACTTTATGGAGATGCAGAATTCATTTTCCAACAGGACTTGGCACCTTCACACAGTGCCAAAGCTACCAGTACCTGGTTTAAGGACCATGGTATTCCTGTTCTTAATTGGCCAGCAAACTCGTCTGTCCTTATGCCGCCTTCACACTTGCAGTTGAAATCAGCTCCGTAATACGCAATACTCCCCCAGTGGATGTCGTACTACACCGCTGAAAAGCATCGGAAAGCTTCGGAAGCGAGTAGAACAAAAATGGCGGAGAGATTAGAACGATTGATATTGTCTGTATCTGAATGTGCATGTCAGGTCAGCTAGATGTGATATAGTGGTATATAGGGCTGCAAACAACCCTGCACTCGAGCGAGAGAGACCGAGTGTGTCCGAGAGCGGGGGCCATATTTAATTATTAATTTTAATTGTATTAACTGCTCTTATAATGTTAGAAAATCATGAAAAAAAAAATGACATGACAACTTATCGTTATAAAATTATTTATTTATTATTTATTTTATTAAAAGTTATGAATTCAGGTTTGTTTATTGGTACCATAGCAATGCCAACTTCCTCTGGAGTTGTCGGATAGGAACCGTACGTAGACTTTCACAAGAGTTCCATTTTTTGAACGCATCCGGATGACCAACAGACACAATTTTTTTCACACCACACTTGTTCGGACCTGGTTCGTAGCCATTCGCATGCTGTCTGCGAATCTCCATAGGAAATAAATGACTTCTGGTCGTTTCGTAGCCGTATCGGAGCTGATTTCAACTGCCAGTGTGAAGGCAGCGTTAACCCTATAGAAAATCTATGGGGTATTGGGAAGAGGAGTATATGTGATATGCCAGACCAAACAATGCAGAAGAGTTGAAGGCCACTATCAGAGCAACCTGGGCTCTTATAACACTTGAGCAGTACCACAGACTGATCGACTCCATGCCACGCTGCATTGCTGCAGTAATTCAGGCAAAAGAAGCCCCAACTAAGAATTGAGTGCTGTACATACTTTTCATGTTCATATTTTTCAGTTTGCCAATTTTTCAAAAAAAAAAAAAAACTTTCTTTGTATTGGTCTTAAGTAATATTCTAATTTTATTTTCTGAGATACTGAACTTGGGATTTTACTTAGTTGTCAGTTATAATCATCAACATTAAAAGAAATACACACTTGAAATATGTCAGTCTGTGTGTATTGAATGAATATAATATACAAGTTCCACTTTTTGAATGGAATTAATAAATCAACTTTTTGATGACATTCTAATTATATAACCAGCACCTGTATATCTATCTATCTATCTATCTATCTATCTATCTATCTATCTATCTATCTATCTATCTATCTATCTATCTATCTATCTATCTATCTATCTATTATATACACAAATTATGCATGAATTATGCATTACCTTGAGCTTGACAAACCATCCTCAAACTTAATTCTGAACTTGGTAAAACAATTATCTTTATGCAAATATTTGTCTTAAAATGTTTCCTTCTGTTAACGTTTTTCTTAAAGAGGGGGGGGGGGGGTGGAATGCTATTTCATGCATACTGAGTTTTTTACACTGTTAAAGAGTTGGATTCCCATGCTAAACATGGACAAAGTTTCAAAAATTAAGTTGTACGTTTGAAGGAGTATTTCTGTTCCAAAAATACTCCTTCCGGTTTGTCACAAGTTTCGGAAAGTTTTTTTTTCGAGTATGGCTCTGTGTGACGTTAGATGGAGCGGAATTTCCTTATATGGGTCCTACGGGCACTTCTGCTGGAAGAGCGCTCCCGTATAGCTGAGCAGACACATTCACTGATCAGAGTGAGAGCGTCGCAAAATGTCACAAAAGGAGTGTGTTTTTGGTTGCCAGGGCAAGACAACCCTGCACAGATTACCAAAAGAGAAACAGCATTAAGGGACCAGTGGATGGAGTTTATTTTTACAGAGCATCAACGGAGTTGTGCAAGTGTTTTTGTTTGTTCCCTGCATTTCGAAAATGCTTGTTTTACAAACAAGGCCCAGTTTGACGCTGGATTTGCACATCGTTTATTTCTTAAGGATAATGCAGTCCCAACGAAAAAGGGTCACGATTGTGTGTTGGAACCACAGGCGGTGAGTAAAACTGCTTCAAATATCTCTGTGTTGTTAACTTAGCTATCGGCTCGTAAGCACATCAAGTAAACAACATGCAATGTTGTAATCAAACTGCACTTTCCACATGTACAGCTTAAAAAAAAAAAAAAGAAAAAAAGACGACAAGTGGAACTTAGTCCTTTTCCAAAACCGCTAAGCAAATATATACAGTTTCAGTACATACCACATAGAGACGTTGTTGCTGATGCTGCTCTTGTTAAATTTCAGCCTCTGGATCTGATTCTGGATCATAAATATACGCTGAATCTGACTGTTAGCCATGGTTTATTTTGGTTGGTTTTGTCCTTCCAAACGCTCTGAACTCAAAAGCTTACTCGCGCTCGTGATTCTTTAGCTCCGCCCACACGTCACGCCTCCAGACGCTCGTGTTTTTCCAGGAAAAATCGGTACAGACTATCTTTCTCTTATGAATATAATAAAACTAAATACTTTTTGGAGTTATGAAGGATGCAGTACTACTCAATAGGTACTCAAGATTAACAGGATATTGAGTGAAAACGAACATTTCACCCCCCCCCCCCCCCCTTTAAAAGTTTTCTGTAACTGTTTAGCTTTAAATCATATTGGGACGTTTGTGAAAATGATTGGATTTGGCACAGCAGCCACCTTTGAATAACACCTCTTTGTTTTCCTTGTTCATTTGTTAGTTGTTGTTTCACTTCATTACTTTGTTTTCTTTAAAGCATTCAAATTTTTGGACTTGGATCTGTCTCCTCTCACAATAATATTTTTTTTTCTTCCTCATGGCCGATGAGGGCTGGCCCTGAACGATCTCTTTGATAAAGGCCACTAACCCTGTATGACTAAAACTTTGACCAAAACTTGTGTCGACTCATAGTTTGATGATATTTGTTTCAAATACACTTAGAAATATTCATGTGAGGATATATGTACAATCAATACTTACAGGATCCAGACTCGGTGAGAACATAATGGAGCAATTTGTGATTTGATTCCTGTTTGGGAAAAACATGCACCCCTTGGCAGGCAGAGAAGTTTGTGGATCAATGCGGCAAGGTTGAAGAGATCCTCCTGCTGTAACATTATAAAACTGACCTCCATTTTTTTCACTACACCTAAAGATAAGCAGGAAACCAGTGGTTCAGAAAATTTCCAATAAGATCAAACGCCTTTTAATCATATGCTTTCTTTTGGTTATCACCTTGTAGCTTCAGTATGGCTATTAGAGTGGTAATATGGCTTATCTCTATTGTATTCATCATATACACCCCATCTCAGATGAGCCCATTCATGCACAAAAACGGTTCCTGCCAAAAAAAGAAAAAAAGAAAGACAATATATATATATATATATATATATATATATATATATATATATATATATAGAGAGAGAGAGAGAGAGAGAGAGAGAGAGATAGAGAGAGACTTTTCTCACCTCTCTTATTTCGTGATGTATAAATGTTGAAGGAAGATAAAACAACATTTACCTCTTGATCCATAAAGCTGAATAAAAGAGTCATTCAGGAGGTATTCTGGGGTGAAATGAATGTACTCGCCCTCAGCTCCACATTCTCCATACTGATTAGTGTAGGGTTCAACATCGTATGCTGGATTAGCATTATCAATTCTTATTTTGGCCTGCATTTCACATAGAAATTAAAACATCATATGCAAGTGTAGTTTTTTTTTTGTTTTTTTTTTTAACATTAATATTTGGCATGCAAGATAAAATGCCATAATTCTCTTTACCTTTCCAAATGACTCTGTTCTTGCTTTGGTAAAGTTAATACCATTCCACTGAGGTGGGACTAGAATTGTAGCTTCTTTGAAATATACCTTTTTATTCAATGCATCATAAAGGGAAAACGACGCCTCAGTGACCATCTCCTGTCAGAAAGAATGTGAAAAGATAAAATGAGAAAAGACTTAAAATTTAAAACCATTTAATTACATTAAGTTAGTTAAATAGACAAAAAGTACACATTCACCTTGATTTTATCAATGAGCGTGTTATCCTGTGGTACTCTTGAACTGATTGCGATTATAACGTCAACATAGCCATTTCCATCTAGTTTGATTCCAGAGGAGGTGGACGACAGCAACATCCATAATAAGACAAACATCGCTCTTGAATCCATAGCTACAGATTTTAGAAGAACAGCAACTCCCAAACCGTTTTGAACTATGTCAAGTCAAAACGAGGGATTTATACTGATACGGACTGATGGTATTAATAACATTACTTTCAGGAACCAGGAAATCTAAAAAAAAAAAAAAAAAAAAAAAAAAAAATTCACAGTGCCATAAGGCAGCATGTTTACTGCACTATTTTTATTCCTGTTTTGCATTGCATTCTTTATTAATTTCCATGACGTCATCTCTGTCTGTATAGCCTAATCAACAAGGTATATTAATATTGAAGGAATAGTTCACCCAAAAAATAAAATTTGCTGAAAATGTACTCATCCTCAGGCTATCTAAGATGTAGATGAATTTGTTCCTTGATTGGGATAGATTTGGAAAAAGAAGTGAAGCGATAATTGTCTTAAAGATGGATTTGTTTCTTACAAACATGCAACTTTTCACTTCATCACAAGATGTTAATTGATGGACTGGAGTTATGTGGATCACTTGTGGATTATTGTGATGTTTTTATCTGTTGTTTGGACTCTCATTCTGATGGCACCCATTTGCCGCAGAAGATTCAGGGCTCCAGACTAACTTGAAAGCAGTGCCACTAAGTTCTACAGATATTGGCACCAGGAGCAGATTTGATATTGCTGGGGGTGATGTGTGGGAGTATTAAAATATAGCTAATTTAATCATAAAATTACTATTGTTTTGGAATTAATAAGTGCAGTTACTAATAATATTACATGTTCATTTCTTGTTTATTTTTATTTCTTGTTATTTGACAGTAAAGTACTAAGCTTGAGTTAAGACGTATACAAAATTTACTTTTATTAACAACACTAACAGGTGCAAAATCAAAACGTATATATTTCACTCTTATTAAATGTACCATTATATTTCTAGTATATGGTACTGACCATCTTAAGTGATTATGTGGGATTTTTCTTACTTCATTAATTCCAGATATTAATGGTTCATTCAGGAGCTAGCAACATCAAGGTCATAGGTTTGATTCCTAGGAAAAGCAAAATGTGTTTCTTGAATGCAATATTTTTGATCCAAAAGTTTCTTGAACTCTATTATTGCAAGCCCATTGAATAAAAATATCTGCATAAATGTAAGTGTTGCTTTTTATCAGTACTAGGGCACAGACCCTTCCATTTAAAACGTTTCCTCATATTTAGATTTTTTTTTATACTGTTTTGCCTGTGGATATAAATTATATAAATCTGCACTAGTCGTCACCTTTATTTATATAGTGCTTATACAATACAGATTGTGTCAAAGCAACTTTACAGTATTAAAGAGGAAAATAGTGTGTCAATAAATTCAAAAGGACGATAAAAAACACTTTCTCAGAGAAAAACAGAGATCCTTCTGGACCACGCCCAGGAGGAGGAGATTCCTCTGGTGCACTCCTGTTGCTTTTTGTTATTCTGCCAGAAACTTCATGCCAATAAATAAGAAATACTGCTGACTTGTGCATTTCCAGCGCTCTCTTTACGTTCGGCTGTTATTTGACTTTGAAAAAGGAAACAGTCTTTTTTTAGACATGGAAAATCGATTTTACAATCGATTCAATGGACACTTATGTCTTAAAAATCAAACATGATTTTTTCACAAAAGTGACAGCCCTAACTAGGAGTCAGCGGACATGTATGACATTTATGATCACAGTTTCTGCTTTTTTCACCAGAATGGTTTGCTTTCTCAAACAAACTGTAGCCTGACTTGAACCAACATAATAAATTAATAGTGCTGTGTGTTGTTTTTACTCAAATATAATCTAGTGTACAACTACATTTTAATTCCCATCAAATGTGCTTACATTGTTCATTGTTCAAAATCACTGATACCAACACAACACCCCCCTTCTGTCCTGTTGTGCAGACTACCCAGGCAATGGATTCGAATATTATGCAAGGGCCCTTCGTTCCCTTGGGATTAGAGCCCGACAGAGACTAGTACACTAGTAAAGGAGGCACTCTGTAGTGTCACCTTTTGATAATTGTGAGGGGGAACGTTTTAGCTAAAGACACCAAATTCGTTATATATATTGCTCTCATCAAGGCGGACACATTTCTAGTTTACAGTATAGTTGCAACCAACAGGAAGTCTGCTATTTTGTTTTGAATGTGGATTTTATTTTATTTTTTTAAATCAGGCTGTGCATTATTGCGTACTACTTTGTCTACATGATGACAACATATTAAAGATGCTAAATTGCAAACAGATTTTGGATATCTTAAATGGTGTTGCCTTTGCGATTTATTCAATCAACATTAAAAATAAATTTTTAAATTTTCTTTAAAGTTCATTATTCAAACCCTTCAAAAGTTTTTATTTATTGAGAACACGTTTATTTTCATGGATTCACAATGATCTATGGCTAAAATAAAATTAAAAACTATTACATAGTATATATTAACACTTTCATTGCTGTGTGCTGACCATTAGTATAAGTATAAAGTATAAAATAATTTATATAGCATTTATTTCTATGTAAAATAGTACATTTACTAGTAGGTAAAATGTGCAAATAAGTACTGGTTTAAATAATGGAAAAATTAATGAATAGTATAAACACAATGTATATGTATATCTAGGCCTATTTTTAAAACATGGTTGTGAAAATCTTTTGTTGCTGAGAATTATTTTTCTTTTCTTGGGTATTGTATTAGGTATTGTATTTGGATGCATATTTAGACATTATCAAAAAGATAAATTGCTGGATAATTTCATGTTCATAATCACCCTGGAGTGCTCAAAATTGTGAACATGAAAAGAAATATACTTCATAGATATTTTACTTATAAGAATTTCTAGGAGTTCCAATAATTGTGTTCAACGTGTATTTGAGAAAAAAAAAAAAAAATCATAATGATATTTCCCCCCATTTTAAATTCTTATTATCCAATGAAAGGTAAGATTTGTGTGATTTAAAAAAAAAATTAATAATTTTTTAATCTTCACTTTGGGGATAAACAGGGCAGGCAGACACTCACGTAGCATACAAAGCAAATCAACATTAATAGCAGACAAAGTAATATTGCAGAACACAGACTTTAAATACTGGGAATGTAACCAGGGAGAAACAGATACAGTGTGGAGTTAATTAATCAAAAACTATTGCAACTAATATACAAGTGGGACTCAGGGAAATGAGGAGGCAGAAACAAAGCCAAAAAAGAACATAACCATAACAGCTGTGTTTCGAATCATGCAGCAGAGTTTTGCTTAGAAATAAACTGGGTATTTTGGAAAAAGAATAAACATTGTTCTTTTACATGTAACAATACAAATTAAGCTGAAAATCATTGAACTTACCCTTTAATAATGTTATTATATATGAATAATGAAAAGGTGTTTAACTGAACACAACTAGAGACTTGTTTAGTAAGATTTTAACAGAAACGTTTTTCACATTTTTATCATATAATTTATAACTTTTTAACTGCTGTAAATAGTGTTTGGTTGTTATTTATTTATTTATTTATTTTTTAATTTTGACTTGAATGTCGAAATAGCTGTCAGGAGGCATTGCAAATATCCGTCCAGTGAACAGACTTTGCATGAAAGGTGCTTTGGCTGCTTTTAGCAGATGTGCCGTCATCGCTGGTGTTCGGTTGAGATAAGGACTGTGTGAAAGTTTAGAACTTTGTTTTGCATTATCTCAGTTTATTACGTCAACATTACAGAAGATCTGATTGCAAAACAAGCAGGAAAGAACATTCAAATTCATAAAGTCTCCAGTGGGGATTTCAGCAAAAATTACACTCACAAATCAATTGCCTATTTTTGGCTAGAACTGTTTTAGTTGCAGTCTGGGGGATATAATATAATATAATATAATATAATATAATATAATATAATATAATATAATATAATATAATATAATATAATATAATATAATATTCACTTGGATGTGTACTACATAATCACAACGTTAATGTAAAAAACAGATTTCCATTGTTACAACCAACCCCACTGGTGTGAATAGTAATACTAGGTGTAGTAGTTCCCCATTGATTGTCGATTATTTTTCTGATTTTGCCTATTTTCTACATTTTATTTTGATTACTTTTAAGTTTGCACATTATTAAAATGTGTACACCTTATTCAACAATCCTATGAGAAGCAACACTAGGTACTCCGATGCACCATGTGGCAGTAAAGATGCCTTATCTAATGCTATTCAACCACAAGCGGGAGTAAAAATCGCACTAGGCAGCAAATGTTACCGTTTTCTGTTATAAATGTGTATTTTTCTACCAGGGGGCGCTTGGTGGCCCAATAAGCCACATCAATCATTGAGTTACAGCCAAATCTCAGAGTTTGTTTTGTCTCACGGTGACCATTTGTGTACCTAAATGAACAATAATAAAATGTACATTCAGTTCACAATCCTACATGATAAACCAAACATAAATCCGCTATAGTAATCCCTTTACGATAATTTACAAACGATCTAAAACAAATAATCGCAAACGACTGTCATTGGTCCATCCTCAACAGCGCTGTGAAAAGTAACGCTCGTCACATGACAACGCCGTCTACAGTACCAATTTCAATAACGCCGTGGGACAATAATTTACACTAGTTAAACGAAACGTGCGATCCTTAAATTATGCTACATTTAAAACACACAGTTAACAGTCATAATAATTTTATACCCATCGTTTCTCAATGTGAAACGTCATTCGGCCCGTTAATCTCTGCCTGTGTTGGGTCTCATGTCTCATGCTAACGGCCGTTCTATCTGCTCGATTTATTTCTATGAGAAATCAAGAGGGAAAGGACTGAGTATGAAGTAAACAGATGTTCTCAGTGCCTTGATAACATTCAAAACCTTTCACAATCAAGAAGCACCTACATGTTTTTTCGCAGTCTGTCATCTGGCGAATTCAGCGCGTTTCGGCCGATGCGGAGGCGATTTCGATGAATCCCTGCTGCACTACAGTATGTGCAGGAGGCCTAACGTTACAACTTAACAGGTCTGGTCTGTGTTATCTGTGAACGCTTTATGCTTATGGTGTTGAGGTTTATACTGAATGTCAGTTGACTGGATAATTACTAGGCCTAATAATGCATATATGTATAATCATGATTTGCGTTGTGGTACAAATGTCAGATTACTAGACAATAATGCTTCTCTTTGGTGTATTTTCTTAAAAATTTTATGATTGAGAACCGTTTTATGATACAATTTAACATATAAGTGAATTAACTATCTAAATAAATATAACGTTTTAAATTTATTTAATATAAAATAAAAATAGAAAACTATTTTAATATATTGCAGTGATTATTATAAATTATTTATCAGTTTATTATTATTATTATTATTATTATTATTATTATTATTATTATTATTAAATGCATGTATATAATCTTATATCAGAAAACACTAACTCCCAGCAGCATCTCTTCTCTGATGATTTGTGTGCTGAGGTGACGGCGGGACAATAATGAAACGGCTGTGTCCAGAAGTAAAATGTATTAACCTTTAAAAATAGACATGTTGTGAGCTCAGAAGCCATCCATTCACATTATTTCACTTTTCATTTTTTTTTTTTTTAAATAATCATGTTTAACAGATAATTTTTTTATTACCCATAATGCTATGCAGAAAATCCATAAATTAGAGAGCTGCCGCTGAGAAATTGTGCATAAAGAGATAGCAGGGAACGACCTCTCCCATGAATCACGTAATTAAGTCAGTCGCCCTACACTTTAATGTTGCAGTCAAATGGGTTTTTTTAGTTTTTTTTTTTTTTGTTTGTTTTGTTTTGCGTGTGTTTTTTGGTGTAACTGAATATGTTGACATGCTTTAATGTAAAAAAAAAAAAAAAAAACATTATTTTTTTTAAATACTGTACATTATTGTAGGTCCTCCATGCCCTGGCTTTCTCAAATGTATAGTTTTCTACAAAGTCCCTCCTTCTGACAAGCACAGCCTGCTCTGGGCCAATCACACAGAATGTGTTTTTATATTTAAAAATGCTAGACGGTATGTCAAGAAACTATGGAAAAGCAGTGCAGTGCAATGCAGAAATGTGTTTGATGTGAACAGCACCTAATATTGTACATCGTAAAAATAATTTTACATCACAATGTTTTCTTGTTTTGAATTCTCACTGTTATAATTACAGTAATGATTTGTAATGCATTTAAAATTAGTAATAAGTGTCAGATCATCTGAATGATTTCTTTAATCTTCCTTCTTTCTGAAGTGGGTTGCATGTTTAGGGGCCTCAAACAGGGAGGAGACCATGAACCTCAACGAGAAGAAGCCCAACAAGTGGTGGACTGAACCGGACACGTTTGCCATGCTGGCCCTCATAGAGCAGATGGGTCTGGTCCACGAGCTGGATAAGAAGCGTCAGCGCAACGAATCCCTTTTCCGACGCCTCAGGCTGAGTCTGGCAAAGCGGGGAATCCACTTCACCGTCACCCAGATCCGAAACCGCTGGAAGAGCCTCAAACACAAGTACCGTAAGATCAAACTGGCCAGCTACCGAAGTCCAGCCGCTCGCCTCTCTGCCGTCGAGTCTTTCCGCTACTTCCATATGCTGGATCACATGTTGGTGCGCAGACCGAAGGCGGGAGGCAGGGAGGACGACCTCGCAGATGCTCACGCCCTGCTAGGACGGTCACTCGTGGACCTGGAGGACCCTGCAGACAGTACTGGTTTCCATTGGCTTTTTTGCATGACTTGAAGTTATTTGTCTGTACGCACTGTATTAAAAGAGTAGATGATCTTAAAAGTCAAATATAACATACTCACCCTCATTCCAAACCTGTATGACTTTCTTCTGTGGAGCCCCAACTGAAAGGTTAGAATGATTTTTTATAAGTTATTCACTGATACCCTCCACCACAGCCCTCAAATCTCATTTCATTCACTTGTGTTTTAATATAGTGTGTCTTTGTAGTCGAATTCTAGGGAACACAGAAGAAAAAAGTCAAATTGGTTTTGAACTGATTGGTTGAATAACTTATTTTTGGTCAATGTCATCAAGATTTCCTCTAGATTCATTCCTTATAATGCAAGTCCAATTGAATTGTGATCACTGTACGCGATGAGGTTTTGTCCTGTTGATCTCCTCGTCCTCTTCCAGGTCCTTGGCTTGAAGGCCTACTCCCTAAATCTGAGCCTGAGAGCATGTCTTCTAAACTTGAACCTGATGTTGACGACAGTCTGAATCCAGATGACGTGGCTGGTCCTGAGCCGCCGAGCTGGCCTGTAGGACCAGATGAAGTTATGACCCTGGGCTTGTCAGGAGAATACCTCTATGCAGTGAAGACCGAGCCACCGTCCCTATGCACTCCCAACAGCACAGAAAGTACAAGAGACGCCATTGACTGCAGCCACAGTGATTTCCCAGGTGACGTACTGGTTCAGTTCTGTCTGGTACAACGACCAAAAGCAGCTCAGGAGTCACAGTTCTTCTTGTTTTATCCCAGCAGGAACGTCTGAAGAGACCAGCAGCCTCATCCTCCAGCAGCTCACCATCCTGAACCACCGGCTTGGAGAACAGCTGGCCGAGCAGAGAGCCTTCCACTGCAGCATGCTGGGAATGATGGATCGCCAGATCCAGGTCTTGGAGCAGCTCTCCAATTTCACCAGGAACCACCAATCCAAGTTTGAGACCCCAGACGTGGACTCTTCAGCCAGTCCAAGTGTGCACGAAGCTCAAACGCAGACTTTTGATCAACATCCCATGTTCCTCATGCCCAAAAGCGAACCAGCAGCTGCTCCTTGGAAGGTCTCTCTCTTGGAAGTCCACAAGAGGTCACCCTCTGAGTCGGGCAGTGACACTGAGACTCCTCAAGCCCTGGAAGGGTGCGAAGCAAACACCTCTAGCCCACCTTCTTTGGGGATTTCGCCCTCAACCAAGAACGCTGTTGTACAGAATGGATTGTGTAAGCACGATTGAGTGCTGCTTGTTCGGGACGTTACACATTCAGTAGGAACAACAAAAGTCTTTTGTTCTGTAGATGTTTCAGGAGGCGGCCTGATCCGAAACATCAACATATGCGTTTTTCAGTTTCATAGGAAAGTATTCGGTGCTCTGATGTTTTAATCAGTAACACTTTTGAGAAATAGAACAATAGACTCATTATTTATTTGCTTTGGTTTGTTTACAAACTAACACTCGATGTGAAACTTAGATGGTAAGTAACTTAACAGTGACGGTTTCAAAATTGCAGTTCGGACCAAGGTAGCTTTATGTCTGTAATCATCTTGCATTATCTGAAAAAAAAAAAAAAGTTACTGGGAAGCTTAAAGTTGTGTAAAATATCAGTTCCCTCCAATTAGGTTTGGGACACACTTTAAGGCTGATTTTAAACAAATGAAGGTGTGTTATCATGAATTTCATCATCTAATCTGAACTAATATGTGGTTAAGTATGAATTTATAAGTCTGTTAATTTCAATAACTGCTTGCCTCTTATTATAAAGTAATATTTCACTGATATGTGTCATAGTATTTTTGACATGCAATTATTTAGGGTTGGGATGTAACATTACTCCAGCAATCTTAATAGTGCACATACAGGGTTTTAAGAAATTACATTTATGTTAAGCTATGGGTATTGTGTCAAAATTTAACTCAGAAGTCATAAAGTGCTCAACATACTCAAGTGGAAGAAAAAAATTATAATTTTAACACGAAATCATATTTAAGTAGGGCAAACACTTTACACGGGATTTTCGAAATTGTCACAATATCCAAACTATATGGGGCGAGTTCGATGTTTTAATTATTTAAAAATAAGCCTTCTATGCTCACGAGATGCTAATTTGATAAAAAAAAAATACAGTAAAACTGTAATATTGTGAAATATCACTATAAACTCTCAAATGAACTTTACAGTCGTTTGGGTCAGAGAAGAAATCTGCGGTGGTTAAACTCCATAACAGCAGGGGGCAGTATTAGTTGTGAGCATCAGCGCAATACTAAAAACAAGACGGTTTTGTGTGTTTGGTTCTTTATACATGTATTTTTATTACATGCCTGAAGATACGTTCAAGGAGTAAGTGATTTAAATGTGTGTTTATTCTAATGCAATATCATATTTTAACTTTAACAGACTGAGCAGGTTCCAGCTCTCTCGCTGTAGCTGCGCTAACATTAGCTGCTATGTTTCACTTTAAACACACAGACAATGTCTACATAGGGATTGTAGTTTTACGAATCACATTAATATTTTAATATAAAGTTCCGATTGGAAAATGCTTTTAGCATCAAGCTTGCATGCGTCGCCCTGAAGACACAATATTAACACCGCTTCTGTTAAGTTCTCGTGTATAAATATATAAAGCAATACAAAACATGTCCAAAGAGAACTAATACGCAAGAATATATATATATATACATATATATATATATATATATATATATATGTGTGTGTGTGTGTGTGTGTGTGTGTGTGTGTGTAATTATTATTATTTATTTTTTTCTGCTCACTAGTACTGTTAGTACTGATTATTTGTTTATTTATTTATAAAAACTGATTTATTTACACGGACCCCAGCTAGAAAACCCTTGTATTCGACGGTTGAATTTAACATCACCACGTGACACATTACGCAGCAAGTTGCCAAAATCTCTTTCTCAGCTAGCATATTTATATGGCAAAATGTTTTCAAAACACATGTAATCACTTCTAAATATCCACTAGTGCAAAAAGGGAGAGAGGAAGAGCCACTTTAATTTGTCTGCAGGCCTGAACGGGTTAAACACAGAAATTGTCATTTTCCAGATGTTTGAGGAACTTTCCTCTTTCAGATATGGCAGATGACGCTCTGTTTGGATTCCTCCACATGGAGATTGTTGCTCACGTGTACAAAGAACAGGCGACTCGGGAGGACATTGACAAGGTACCGTCTTCAATTGTCCAGATATATTTGTATATTTTTCCATGCATTAATTATGTTTTATCATAGCTTTTTTTCTCCCTCTCCTTTCCATGTACATCATGCTCTGATGTGTTTTCTTAAGGAGAGAGTGACGTGTGTCTCTACTCTAGAGTTGATGGGCTTCAGAGTTGGACAAGGACTGATTGAAAGGTATTCATATTTATTTACAGATTTCATACATTTTTTTTGTAAGTATCCAGAGTTTCTAAACCTAACCGATGGCCCGATTTTGCATATGCTTTTGAGAAGGTTTACAAAAGACTGCCCCACTTTCAAAGATGACTTGGACATAATGAAGTTCCTGTGTAAAGACCTCTGGAGCACCATCTTCAAAAAACAAATCGACAACTTGAGGACGAACCATCAGGTGTGACTCTGAAAGTTCAGTTTTGTGTTTAATCAGCGGCAGTGCACTTGCAGAATTCAGCGTTATTGTCAGTTCTTCTCTCTGGCTTTGCTCTAGGGCACGTATGTTTTACAGGATAATAAATTTGCACTACTGACTCAGTTTTCCAGTGGAAAGCAATACATTGAAGAGGCCCCTAAAGTAAGAGTGATATTTAAGTTCATTTATATTATATTATTTTCTGAGATTTCTTTTACCCATATTGTTTTATACCATGAGAAATGAAATATTAGTATATCTAAGTTTGATCTCTGCAGTACTTGGCCTTTTCCTGTGGGTTGATTCGAGGAGCTCTGTCGAATCTTGGCTTGGAGAGCGTTGTCACTGCAGAGCTTTCTTTAATGCCATCATGTGAGTTTATGCCATTTAGCTCTTATTGCTAACTAACTGATATATATGATCAGTTTATCAATAAATAAAATAGTCTACTTATTTATTTATTTTTTTTGCTACATGATATTTAAAAAAAATATTTTTTGGGCATTAATGGCAAACATATACATAAAGGTAAAATGAGATTTGACCTTTTTTTCTTTTTCTTTCTATAGGCAAATTCCAGGTTGTAGTTCAGAAACTCTAGGATGGACTAAACAAGCTCTGACCAACAATGGTTCTTGAGTTAAAACATTGTGAATGTGAATTACATGGAGCTAGATTTTAAATGTTTACAACATAAATTTTGATATAATGCTGTTTGCAGTTTCAAGGTACATTTTTCACAGTTTTTTCCTCCATATCACTTAAATTCAGAGACTGGACCTGTTTGGAAATATTCTGAATGTCGTATTCTACCTCGACACCACTTATTGAAGATAGAGATGTTCCGATACCCTTTTTCTCTTCCCGATACCGATTCCGATACCTGGGCTCAGGGTATCGGCCGATACCGAGTACTGATCCGATACCTGGGTGTGTATCTGTATATACAGCTGTATATACTACTAGCCCTGTGTAAATTGCTAGAATTCTTTTTATGGTGTGCTTCAGACAGATCCCTCAA
Organism: Carassius auratus; assembly: GCF_003368295.1. Classification (NCBI taxonomy): domain Eukaryota; kingdom Metazoa; phylum Chordata; class Actinopteri; order Cypriniformes; family Cyprinidae; genus Carassius; species Carassius auratus. Next base: position 4,441,319 of record NC_039282.1, read on the forward strand.
TAAAACATGAACAAATACATGGTGAACTACTGTATTTATTACAGTATTTTTATTATCTAACATGAATTTGACAGTATTATTTATTTTCATATGCAAAAAAGAACTTCAAATGCAGCCAAAAATCTAACACCGCAAACTAAAAAAGGTATTTAAGTTTTACAATATAACTGTATAAAAAAACTGCAACAAATAAGTCTAGGAATATAAAAAAAGATCTATTAATCAGATAATCTCTTTACAACAAAACAAGTAAAAAACAAGCAACCATCTAGGCATAATTATTATTATTATAGAGATGTATTATTATTACTGTAGGCTACAACAGTAGCTTTATATATTGTCAATTTACTCATGTAAACCAAACATTTATTTTAATGGGCTGCCATGAAGATCTTTGAGTGTCTGTGTTTATGATATGACAGTATTCTCAAATGAAACGGTAAATTCTCATGAAGTGACGGTTTATGCGTTCGTGTCCTCATGACACACAGCAGAGACTACAAAACAGCGAGCTCTCGCGCATCTGTGCCAGTCACCCACAGAGATGTAGATTTTGCGGGAGTAATATTTAAATAGTATTTTGCAGTTTAATATTCACAGACACTAGTATATATTCGGCTACTGTCTGGAGCCCTGCGTTTTGACTTACACGGAAGCGACTGAACGCAGCTGCCGGTACTGAATATACTTGAGAGTCTGTAACTACCGGTACTACAGAGACATACTGCTAACCACTGATCTATAATATAGAAGCGGCTTCACTGTCTTTTGGCAGTTTAGAATGTGATGAGTGATCCAGTCATATATAGATCAGGGCTGCTAACGCGTTTTCATTTCTTCTTCGCTGCTCTAAACAGGGGTTGCTTGTGGCAACACAGCACAACTTCCTGTGTTTTCAATGCATTTTGAGCAGCGAAGAAGAACCGTGCAGCGGTTAGGCAAAGCTTGCGGTCATAACTAGAGCTGCGTCCGAAATCGCATACTTCCATACTATATAGTAGGCGAAAAACAGTATGCGAAGCAAGTAGTATGTCCGAATTCTTAGAATTCGAAAAACAGTATGCGAGATGTACCCGGATGGCCTACTACTTCCGGCCGAATTCCGTAGTATGCATAGGATGGACACTACTCTATCCCATGAGGCCACGGGAGAGGACTCGTCATACTCATATTCGAAAATAACGGCAAATCGTGACGCCGCTGTTTTGAAGTGTAAGTACCTTATGGATTAACGCTGTTCATTGTGGTTAAAGTGTACTTGTTTAACATAATCCAAGTAAACGACTGACTTGTTAAAGTTTTACATATTGTAAACTGATGAGACTATTTTGTAAATTGAGTTTAAAAATATGTTTAATAATCATTATCGATGAGAGGCTGTGCCTCAGCTTGTTAAGGCTGCTTTCTACAGATGGCTCGTTAAGTAATTTAATGATATAAAGTTACAAAATGTTAAGTAATTGAAACGAGTTAAATTACATTTTACTAGTGTTTATATTTTGATTTTAAAAAATTGTTGGATAACTTACAAGGCAAACTATTGTTAATAGGTGCCTCAGTTTGATCATAAATCATCAGTAATGTGTAAATCCTGTTCTGATCTTACAGAGACTGATGAATACAATCTTGTTCTCATCCACTGATTAAACCCTATCCACTGGAAAGCATATTTCAGTAAGTATATAAATTAAAATTAATCTTAACTACACACACTCTTTACATGTATTTATGTTAGGATAAGCACTGATTTATGCTGTTTTGTTTTTTATTACAATATGAATTTCCAGGTATTTCCAGTTGCTATTTTGTCAGTTGCAAAGTACTTAATAACAAATAACTTTTGAAGCAGTTGTGTGTACTGATTTTGTAGCAGTTTCCAGTTGTTTTTTTATACAGGCAACATCGTAACATCTGAAGAATGTTGTCTTGAGAATGGGTGCCACACTTTAGAGAAATACCCATACAAATTATTATCTTTATGTATTTATTTATTTATTTTTTAAAGCTTCAGACAAAACCACATTAACATTTTCATAAAGTAGTATAATAGAGCTTAAAGCAACAGCAAAAGGGAATTTCTTAAGACGTTTCTATAATAATGTCAGGAAAATAAACTTCAGCAGCTTCATTTCAGTAACTGTAGATGAGGACTTTAAATTTGGGAATCAAAAATGAGTGGAAAACAGTGGAAATCTAAAATATACCCCAGGGATAAAGTAATACATATTATAAAATTAAACTTGTTGTAAATATGTTGGTATGATATGTTATGTGATATGTTTCTAGATTTTCAAATTGTAAAATTTTCATTTTCAACGGTAATATGAATTCCCAGTTATGAGTGTAATATACTTATGTGAATATATAAATACACACACGTTTAAATTTAAATACTTACATGTGTATTTATACATATTTATGTGATTTTTTTATAGTATTTATATTTCTTAAATAACTAATATATGTATATCTTGATTTGACAGTCTTAAAATTAACTTACACAACTTACACAAGCTTAAACAATAGCACTATGAGAACATGAAGTGATTTGCAGAGTCTTAACCTGTTCAACTGTCCTACAGGTAATCTGCTCTTGAAGAGCTGCACATGGTCATCTGGTGTGACACAGCTGTGCTCAGATTGTCCCGCACATGCTCTCCTGTGCTGACTTCTGTGTTTTGGGGTTCCAGTGTATCATCGTCATGATCTTCCACAACTTCTGGATCAGCAATGTCCTCATTCAGAAGACCGAGGTGGTGGAGCACTGCACAGCATGCAACAACATCTGCACAAAGGCAGAACTCACTTCCAGGGCCTTGAAGAAGAAGATGGAGCACAGCTGGTCTGCATTATCCTGAAGGCTCTCTCAACAATGTTCTGTGCATGAGCATCATTGGTGTTGAATCAAAGCTGTGCAGGATTGTGTTCAGACTCTCTGTCTGCTGTGATGAGGCAGATGTGTGCACTCAAACAAGGATACCCACCATCTCCCAGGATGTGTTTTCCTGCAGGTGGATAGGCCTCCAGTGTTCTTCAGCACCCTGGCATCATACACAGACCCAGGATACTCTACAAACATATCAAGGTACTTACCATGGTGGTGACCTGCAGCTGAACAGAATGAAACCGCTTCCTGTTGAAATAACATTGGGCTTCACTTGCTGGAGTTTCAATTTGTATGTGACAGCCATCTATTGTGTCAGCTACCAGAAGAAAACTGCTTCCACTGCCCCCAGGTCATCTGTGGTGAAGAAGGCAATCAGCCTCCTCAAAATCCCCATGACAGACCTGCTCATTCTGTGCACAATGTTATGCAGCTCTTGGATGTCGAAGGCCAGTGACAGCAGCCTGTATGACGCTGTTCACAGTCTGTTAATATGTAGTTTTTGTTTTTTAGAATAAAATTTCAATAGGTTACAAATTTTTTTGCTGATATATCTAAATCTTAACTATATGTATTTACATATGTGTGTATATTGTCTATAATGTATATATTATGTATGTATTAATGTATATATTGTGATGTGTGTATGTGTGTTTCTGTGTATATTTCTATAATGTATTTGTATTTATGTGTATATATCTGTGTGTGTGTGTGTGTGTGTGTGTATGTGTATTTGTCTAAGCATTCATTCAAGTTTATTAATTTATGTTCGTTTTGTGTAATTTTATTTGTATTTATTTATTACAATAAATTACTTTATATCCTTACATAAAATCAGTCTGTCATTCTGTTCACAGCTGTAGCTGCTGTTATTCTGAGGTAGAAAATTAAAAGCTAAATTTATATTTAGTAAAGGATTTACAAGCTGTCAACGAAGGCATGATCTGTGAACAGCTGACCGACGCCTGCTTTGAATTGTTAATTCAAACGATGTAAAAACGCAGACGAAAGCGGTAAGAAAAACGAAAGACATCACCGATGTACGCTCAGTAGAGGCTCTTTAAATTTACGCGCTGTTGTGACGACGTATGTCACGTGACAATGTCAACATGGCGGATGTAGTACGTCCGAAATCCATTCATACTACCCACATTCATACTATATAGAACGTACTTTTCTAACGGTCTAGTAGTACGTTCAAATTCAAATGTAGTACCCAGTACGCAGTATTCGATTTCGGACGCAGCTCAGGTCTTTTTTAAGAAAATGGTATCGGATCGGTATATGGGTTCATGTACTCGCCGATGCCGATGCCAGAATTTGTTGTGGTATCGGAGATATTTCCGATACTAGTATCGGAATCGGAACAACTCTAATTGAAGACTAAATTGCTGTCACTGATAACCATGGGAACATATTTTCATAAACGTGACATTTTGTAACTTTTTAATATTTTGTAACCTCACTACTCAACATGTTTTTGTCCACGTTTTTTATACTCCTTTGGCTGGATAAGAAAATAAAAAATGTAGGTGCTCAAATGAGATTGATATGTTTTTTTTTTTTTTTTCTTGTGAAATAAAATTATTTATTTATATTTGGGACCGTTAATATCTGTAGTTAACTCAGCCCAGTTATCTAAAGCCATCATTTAGTATGGACACATCTGATTTATTGTTTGGAAAAATACATATTTTGAGAATCATCGAAAAAAAAAATATATGGATTCTGTAAAAACAGCTATTTTTAGTTTTAGAAACATTTATGGTTTGGGTATGTTGGATAAATTGAGGTATATCTCTTAAAGCAACACTGTGTAACTTTTTCTTTATTCAATATTTATAGCCTGAGTCGTCACTGCTGCGGTGTAACACTTACCTGCGTGATTTGCCATGGACGTAAACTGGAAGTAGTTCCGGTTAGAATGTTCTTCCGCGGGATGTGTGCAGTTCTGTTTTTTAACCGCTAGAGCGCCAAAAGGGAAATGGTGAAGTTTTGCAGAAACACATTCTTGATTTCACCAGAAGAGGGCAACCTTTGTCAAGCGGACACATTTTATGAAAGCACACACAAACATAATATTTGATCATGAAAGTTTCATTTGTATGATCTTGTACAAGCTTTAACTTAAGCGTTAACTTAATCTTTGTTTTAATAGCTGGTACAGGTTTTCTCTCTCTCTATGCATTTTCATTGTTATATTGTAGTAATTGCATTTTTAATATTTATTTGCATTCTGAACAAATATTTACTGTATGCATATACTACACACACACATAATTATTGTAAATACGAAAATATTTGTTCAGAATACAAATACTTAAAATGCAGTTACGGCTATGTAACAATGAAATTGCATGCATTGCATGTTTCTTGACACCACTCTAATGTATACTGAATCATTATTATCATTATTTTGGCACAGAAACCTTACTCAAACTAATTTCGTATTAGAATAACAAAAACAAATCGAATAATCTTAGCACAGTTTAAAATGATTTATGAACAGTTTAAGAATCCTATATATTTATTTGAGAGTAAACATCTCTACGGAGGTAGAAATCAAATATTAATGAATTCAGCATAAAAACAAAGAATCTGCCACCAATCTTCACATGATGCCGAATCATCAAAGAAAAAAAAAAAGGGCATTTTTTTGTGATAATTGTTTCAGAATTATCGCAGAAGTCAATATGTCAGCAACACAAAACACAGCTAATGTTTTTTTCTCTGTTTGTAAATGCCAGACTGTTATTGCGTAGCTCATTTGCGTTTCTCTCTCTTTTGCTGTCAGATGTAGTGTGTAAGGTCATGCGCTCTTCTTCTCTCGTTTATACGTCCCAAAAGCCTGCTTCTGCTGCTATGAGAAACAAACAAAAAGTGGCGTGCTTAAATGGAGGGCCCACATAAAGAAGTTTAGCAAGGCTTCCCCAGTGAGAGGCCATTGAGGAGCTCTCTTTTGTGCAGCAGCTTTCCTTTGCTGCTGGTGGGGGTGAAGAAACAGCCAGCTGTCTCCCTTCTCCTGTGCTGTCATGAAAGGGTTCGTGGAAGGCCCAGACGAGAGAGTCTGCAGCTGAGTCTAACGAAGGCCGACTTCAAACACCTTCTGTCCCGCAGCAAACATCCTACACGTACACATTTCTCCTCACTTTCACCCTGTTTGGCTGGCTTTTGGCCCAACAGATGGTCTGTTGGTCTTTTAGGTCGGTCTTGCCTTCTGCAGTGTTGCTGTTTTATAGAGTAGCATTCATTTGTTTATTAGGCTACATTATACTTTCTGAAGATTAAAACAAAGATTATTGGAGTATGTTTTACAGTTTTTCTATAAAAGTTCATGTTTAATTTAGTGCGTTACTTGTCGTTTCTTTGTAATAATTAATTTTACTAGTCATTTCTGAGTGAAAATCGTTTTTTTTTTTTTTTTTTTCAGTGTATATGTGTTCTCTTTCAGAACTCTTTCATAAAATATTGCTGAATTTGAAAAAAAAAAAAAAGATACAATTTAAACATTTAAGACCACTAAGATGTTTTGCATTGTTTTCGTTAATTTCGTGATAATTACTTTTCCTCCCCAAATATTTATCACTGTAATGTAGGCTAAAAAAAAAATCACAGTAAAGTTAATAGTACATTATCATGTCAAAGTTGTATTATTATTATTATTTATTACAAAGTAGTAGTAGTATTTTTAAATAGACCCCAAAAAACTATGACTCTAATGAAAAGCAGGAATTTAAATATTTATAATATTATATTTCAGTGTATGATATTTTTAACTAAAGGTAGTGGCTAAAATAAATAAGTGCAATGTTTAAAAATATATAAAATAATACTTTGGAAAGAAACAGGATGACTTCAGTAATTATTATTATTATTATTTATATTATTATTATTTTTAATAAGGGGCCTGGCAAAAAAAAATACAGAACAATATAAAAAGTAATAAATCATTGTAATGTTGAAAAAATCTATATACTCTATACATTGTAAATAACAAACAATATTTTATGAATAAAATATATAAAATAATATATTTAAAAATATATTTATTTATTTTAAATAAAGGGCATGGTGATGTATTTTAAGGGTGTTTGTATTGTTATTGTCTTATGGAAGGCAGATTCCTCTGTTAGTGATGTGCCCATCTGCCAGATGCATGTCAAATGCAAAATGCATGCTGTTTTGAATTGCCTGCTGTAAAAGATGGTATGCATTTCTTTGGTTAACTTGCATTAATATCTCGCAGAGGATCATATTAATGATAAACTGCACCGGGACATCAGCGCAGACACTCCTCTCCGCATCCTGTGTGTTTTCGTCTGTGCTGCGGGGGATTAATGGAACTGTGGGAACTCGAGCCACAGCTGCTCCATCAATGCAGCAGGAGGAACACGAAATCCCAGCACAACACTCCATGGTTTAAGTGTGATGCCTTCACAAGCCTGTTCATTAAACCCTATTCAGTGTACTGTGCTGGAATTGAAGAAGAGTGTAAGATCAGCCGTGGTGTCAATCAGAAAACACTGTGGTCTTTAGGGTCATTTAATGAGGTGGTGTATTATGTTTTGTAAAGATTTATACAGGCATACACAACCAGTTAAATGTTTGGGTGGATGTACTCTTTCTGTATTATTACTTTTGTTGATCCTGCTGCTCTTGTTGTTATTGTTCGTTATGATGATGATGATGATGATGATGATGATATTTAAAATGTTAGTAAATTATCAAACTACGAAATAACACATACAAAATTATTTAGTGACTAAAAATGTAATAAAATAAAAGCTTAAATAATATATATATATATATATATATATATATATATATATATATATATATATATATATATATATATATATATATATATATATATATAATTATTATTATTATTATATTTATTATTATTCTTCATCAAAGTGTGGTGATATTGGAATTCCCATGCCGAAAAAAAAACAATAGTAACATATTTCATATTGTACACAATGTGTAAACAGCACTGTGAAAGTACAAATGCAAAAGTAAATACATTTAAATGTTTACAAATTTTAAATAATGTTAAAATAAAATGTAAATATTTTATAGAACTAAGAAAAATAAAAATAAATAACTGTACTTATATTCATATTCATATTCATAAGGATGTTTTTAAGCAGTTCTGGAATTCACAAATAAAATAATAAAATAAAGCATAATAAAACCTTTATATTGTACATGCTGTACACATTTAGCACTTATGGCTGTGAAATAAAAACTAAAAATAGAAAAAAATTATATATATATATATATATATATATATATATATATATATATATATGTACTCTGACACACTGAAGTGTTTCCACATCTTAGAGTCATGATGTTATGCCATCAGAGCACTGTTTAACATCTTGATTGTCAAGAAAAATGGGCAAAAACATTCCCCCTTTTGTCTTCTCCATAAATTGGCAAGATTTCCAGCAGGACGAATCCTAGACGTGGACCTGGGGTTGAGGGGGTGGGAAATATGCTTTTAAAAGTGGCAAACAATAACTTTTTCATTTGCAACTCTTATTTCAAAAGGGAACCAGGCAGCAGTCTCTTTGTAAAAGAGAGAGAAAGTGGGCCACAATGCCGGGATATCTGTGGAGTCTTTCTTTTCACTATGCTGAAAGGATTACGCTTTTAAAAAGAAAGAGAAAAAACGAAAGACCTGTACCTAATCACTTCCCCTGGTAATTCCTCGGCTTGATTAGAAGAGGGACAGAGGGATATCAAGAGGATTTGAGAGGAAAGGCACTGCTACCTGAGGTCTGTCTGCGTCGAGTTGATTATGTACAAGATTTGAGGTGATGGGCAGCTAACTGTGAAGTGAATGTTTACTGCATTGGTTCAGCATTTCATAAGATTTTCTTATTTTCATGACACCAAATGAAACATGATGTCCTCCCTGATTATTGTTCATTGTTGACCTATTATGCTTTAAACAGTTCAATGTTAAAGGAATAGCTCACTGAAAAATTATAATTTGTTTCTTCATCAGAGCAGTAATACTTTACTATACTGTAAGATACAGTACATTCATAATAAATCACATAAGTTTGAAATAATTTTGCCCGTTTATCCTTGCGTTGTTGTAAATTGTTATAGTATAAAATCACTTCTTTTCTTTTCCCTACGACTACTTTGAAGTACTTACTAAATAGACAACTTACATTTTATTGCATACGCAAAATGAGAAATGTTCAATAGAAGTGCACAACCCTCATAATAAGATACTTTAGCTTATCCGTCTCCGTTTATCTAATGAAATGCTGTGTCAGTGGTAATCCGCTCATTCAACCTTCTCAGCTGATTCATTCTGTGTCACACTGCTGGGGTCGGATAGCATCCATTCTTAAAATAAAATAAAAGAATGTCCCCTTTGTCCATCTCTACCCAATCTGCCCCCCCCCCCCACTTCTTCTGCCACATCATCCCATTTGGCTTCTTCAGGACATTTGTGCATTTGTGTAGTGATGGACGGTCTGATAGACAGTGCTTTTGCCTCGCTGGCTCTTCTATGAACAGTCTGCATTGCGCTGAACCTTTTGTCCAGTGTCTCGCTGCGTTCCTCCAGTTCTAATTGAATCAACAGGGTTGCTGTTACGAGGAGCATTGAGGCAAGGGGGTCTCTCAGAGGGCAAAGGACGGGTCAGGACCTCTGATCCCAGCGCCGTAGCTACTGGGCACGGCCAACTAGTGTCAAACTTTGGGCACTGGGATGAATTAGCACTGTGTTTGTAATGAGTCCCAGCTGGAGCATTGTAAAGGAGACTTCTTATTCATCTGTTGCAGGCAACTTGCAAGCCGTACACTCACGCATGACAGCCATTCTTATCAAGAACTCTTCGTAAGAGAGCATTCTTCACTTTAATCAGACAGTTTAAAGAGATTTGTGACAATAGCATGCACATGTGTTGATTCTCCAAGAGTAGACTGAACTGTATTTACTCTATTATGAACTTTGCAAACAAACAAGCAGTCAGTTCAGTGTAAAAGATCATACAGTAATTCTGGTACCAGTTCCAATTTCTTTATAACAGTTCTAGTTAGATAACATTCACATTACCAGTTATTTTAGAACTTTTAAAGAACCGATTGCTATAATAAATACACTCTGAAAAGGTGTGTTTGCATAGCTGACTTACTCATCAGTCATTTGCATGGGAATCAGACTACATTGGTAGTGCTTTATATTTTTGATTCACTAAAAATAACCGACTTCTTAATACTCATTCGCCCAGGAATCAGAGCTGACTTCTAAAACAAATTCTTTTTTTAATCAGAATCATGAGAGTCATATGTACAAAATCAGGCTACCTTGGTAGTGCTTTATGTTTTTAAATGAACTAAAAAAGAATTGATTGATCCGAATCTTTTATTTGGGAATTAGACTACACTGGTCACGCAGAATGTTTTTGACTCACTAAAAAGAAGCCCCTCATAAGAGTCATTTACTCGAGAATCAGTGCTGTATGTTTTATATTCATTAAAAAGAACTTACTCCTAAGAGTCATTTGTTCGGGAATCGGACTTCATTGGTTGCACTGATTGTTTTTAATTCAATAAAAAGAACCGACTCATAATATTCATCCATCCAGGAATCAGAACCAACTCATATGAGTCATTCACTTGGGAATCAGACTACATAGATCACACTGGATATTTTCGATTTATTTTGAAGTACCATTTGTTCAGGAATCAGAACTGAATCACGAAAGCCATTCGTTCTGGAATCATCCGAAAGCCTAGGGAGCTGACTTGTTGCCTCACTGCCTCACCAGACTTTGGAGGCACTGATTTCAGACATGCTTTTTAGGCAAAATATCGGTTTGATGATCTACAACAATACAGAACGAACTTTGGTGATAACTAAATGAATATTTCATTACGTTAATACTGATGTCTCACTAGAAATAACCACAAAAGTGCAAATCAGAAACATACATTTACAAAGAAACTGACCACCGAACGCAACTTTCAGACGCCATCTTTATTTTTAGCTTAACCATCATGAAATGGAATGCACAGGATTGTGGGATATCAAAGGAAGTGAAGCTAACTTTGGATTCAAATGCCTTGATGCCATTCCACCCTTGAAATGTGTCATCCGAAGGCAGAATTTTCAATTTTTTTGGATGCAGCCTACATTGGTTGATCACTAAACCGAACCAGCTTGTATAGTAATTTGTCGTCATCGACTGTATACAAAATATTAAGCTGGAGATTTAAACTACTAACGTGATCAAATAAATGTATATTAAAAAAAAATTTACCTACGCAATTCATGAGAAGTAATGGGAAACTTAAGGTTGGGAGCAAACCATATGCCTGTGGGATATGAGCCTTATTATCTTAACAAGTATCAGCCCTGAAGCTCATATGTCTATAGGAGGGGCAAAGAAACTGCAGACTTTCGTCCAGAGTGTTGACGTCCTCCCCCAGTCTCCCCTCAGGAGTTGCAAATCAGACAGATATCTTGATTATTTGTCAAGAGCCTTCAAGAAGGAATAAACAACAGGCCTGAGGGACAGGCCTGGATAATGTAGGCCTGGTTTAGATTCAGGGGTCGTTTAGGAGCCGACATGGGGGTAAGGAGCGGTGGGTGCTCTAATGTTGTTCCAGAACAAGTGAAAGAGCACTTTATTATTGCAATCAAAATGGAAATAAAACCAAAGTGAGCTGTATTAAATGAATGTTCACTTGCAGAGAATATAAACATGGTTTGTGACGACTAGAACAAGAAACCATCAACATGAATTTAGAAAACACTGTAGCCAAGCACAACTAGTCCATAAATTCCACTTTTTAGCAAGTTGACCTATTCAGCAGATTGTGTATTTGTTCAGCCTATTTCAGTGTTTGATTTTGGTTGAAATTTTTAATTAAAAAAAAAACAACTTTGGCACTGTGTTGATATAAAATGTATGGAAGCCTGTTTCCGCCATATAAAAAAGGATATTGCGACTTTTACCTCACAATGTGGAGTTGTGAGATATAAACACAGAATTGCAAGATACAAATCATAATTCTTAGTTCATCTCTCACAGTTATCAGTTTTCATCTCGTAATTCCGACTATATCGCAATTCTGAATTTATATCTCATAATTCTGAATATATCGTGCAATTCTCAGTTTATATCTAATAATGTCTGACTATATCTCGCAATGATTCGTTTATATCTCACAATTCTGAGATTATATGTAATAATTCTGCATATATATTTCATCATTCTGAGTATACCTTCCAATTCTGAGTTGAGTTTATATCTCATAAATCTGAGTTTACATCTCACAAATCTGACTTTTTTTTTTACTGAATTTTGACTTCACATCTTGCGATTTTTTTGCACCACAGAATTAAGAATAAAAAAGGTGTTCGCGACTTATCTCACAACTCTGACTTTGCTTCTCAGAACTGCAAGAACAAAAGACAAAATGATGAGATAAAATGTTGCAGTTACCTTGTATTACTATTATTATTTAAAAAATAAAACCCCCATTGCGGATAAAAGCTGATAGCAAATCTGAAGCAAAATCAAAAACCAAAACTTTGTGCAACTTTTAGACGAATGCTATATATATCAAGTTATTCCATGCACCTGACCATAAATGTACATTCTATAACTTTAAAAGAAAGAAAGCACCTTCTGAATGTCTTTATTAGGAAAAGTATTATTAATGCACACTACGCATTGAACATAATCATCTCTTTTCTTTGGTGAGTATTGATTAACGCATACACAACTGAGTCTCTCGCTCTCTTGTGGCTTGATCCATGGGGTACTCAGTAGTTAAAACTTGTCCTTTCTAAGCGAGAGAGGTCTCTTCTGGAAGAGTGCAATGTTCTCTTTGTTCCCCGTGTGGAAAAACACAATGTAGGTGCTCAGGCATGCACTGAGAGGCAGATCTCCAGAGCTGCCCCGAATCTCATTAGAGGACTTTCCAAAGTTTATTATGATTGGACAGCCTTGTGAAAAGAAAGCAAGGGCCCTAAGAGTGCAGGGTAAGCCTGAGGGTGTATGTATATGTGTGTGTGGGAACAGAATTAGTCCCATTCCCATACAGGAAGCAGATGTTTTGCTGTGGCCAAGTAACTCTGGGAAATCCACCGAGACAGGTCTTAAATGCTGTAACTCTTCATTAACTCAATGCAGCACAAATGGGATTCTGTACATGGGACCAGTGTAGTTTCTTTTCTCCATTCCAAATAAATCCATACAAGTGCACTTCTCCGTGCTTTTGAGTATCTTTAAAGAGGCGCTCATAAAGGCGACCAGCAGGGGGAGGCTTTGAAAACAAATCTGCTCATTACGAAGCGAGATTGGGCCCTCGGCAGGGAGCGAAGCACAGCGCTGGGCACAATACACAGCCTGAAGAGACTTCCTGTGGGGTGAGGGATCAAAAATAAGAAACTAACTTGAGTAATAAAGATGAAAAGCTAGCTTGTTTTAACTGCTTGGGAATGGGGAAGTGCTTCTTCGGTGTAACCAACCCGATCTCACGGCAATTCGTACATTTTTCACAAGGTGGCTTATTCGTACGAATTCGTACGACCACACTCGTACAAGTTCATACGATTGTTTCCAAATCATACGTATTTTACGATTTGCACAAGTCGTATGAATTTGTACGAATGACCTAGACCTAACCCCGCCCCTAAACCTAACCGTCACTGGGGTCGTATAAAATCGTACGAGTGAGGTCGTACAAATTCAGAAGAATAAGCCACCTCGTAAAATAAGTACGAATTGGTCGTGAGATAGCGTTGGTGTAACTGATGGAGTTTGGCTTATAGATTAACATAATAGATGCTTAATGGTCATTTTTATTTTATTTATTACTATGTTATATTGCAGGATAGACCTTTATATTGGCTTAAGAGCAACAAAGTGAAGGCCAACTATTTTATTTTATTTTATTTTATTTTATGAATGATAATAAAAAAGAAAAACGTTGACAGATTGTATCCTGTATCATTGGAAAGAACATGCATGTTGTGACATATCTGCAAAATAATTTTTTTGCATGTTTTGTGACACATTCAAAGTGGACATTGGACAAATAAGTTTTTGTTAATTGATAATCTGCCCGTCTTCGTAATTTGGGTGAAAAGGAATACAAGTTGTGTTTTACTGCTTATAGTGTTCATTTCAGTTGGAAACTGGAGTGTGTAAAAGTGGCTATATTCCAATATGGCAATGCATTTCACTTCTCATTTTCTTACATTTATTCACAAGGAAATTAGCTCACATTCTTACACCGAATAACACACAGTGACATACATATTCTCCTTCCTTCAATAAACATTACAGTTTTCTATTCCCTAAAAACGGTTTTGCTTTGACAACAAGTGGCAATGTTGTGTATGCAACTGTGAACAGACAAATATAGTTAAAAAGCAGCAACTCATCCCTAAAGGTCTGACAGTTAGAGTGTTACCGCGATCACTGCATGTGTATGTTTGGTAAAGGTTTGCCTTTCTCTTAGGTTCACTTGTTTTCTTTGCCGTAACTGGACACCTTTTACCTCCAGGACTGTTTTTCAGTAAACTAGCCCCTATCTGCTGCACAGATACTCACTGTGACAACCACACACTCTTTTACAAACATGCACGTATTCAGTTAATACATACACTATACAAATATTTAATCATATGGAAAGTGTGGTTATATTTTATTCTTACAAAGATGTATAAGGTTTCTGATAAAAGAAAGTATACACATACATATATTAACAGGGCAGAGAGCGTGTGTATAGTTTACATTGTAGGTTGTCTTTAGTGCAGATTGTTTTGGTTTGTCTGGATCACCTGTTCCTGGTTTAGTGTCAGGATGATGGAAAAGGTCCCACACTAAAAGGATAAACATGACTGAATGTTAAAAGCAGGAGTGTGTCCTTTTTTGTTCCTCTAGTGGCACCAAACAGAACTGCAATGAAATTATGGTTTTCAAACAGGTTTCCCGAACTCTCGTTTTCTTCTGTATTGGCCGGTTGATCCAGTGTTAGTGTCTAGCTCGTCTGGATACTCAAACAGATGTTTTGAAATTAACAACGTATTATTAACACATTTCAGCATTAAATTACAAATAACTTTTCAATAATTCTCTCTGCAAATTAAAGTGGGACATTATGTGCGACACATGAGCTCAAAAAAGATCAATGTAAAATACTAAAAATGCTATGAAAATAAAATGCTAAAATAACAAACCCATCAACAACAGAGTTAAACTAACGTCAAAAATATGGTAAACAAAATAGACTTTAACTTAAATAGTATAAAACATACAAAAATGTACTTACTTTAAAGTATATTTGCAGTAAAATATCCAAAAACAACTAGGCTAGTGTAATATATTTTGTCCAGCTGATTACTAACAATATCTCTAATGTTTTCAACTTCTTGTAAATTATGAGAAAATTCCCATTCTAAACAGTGACACGGGGCGGTGCAGTCGCCTATCAATGATGTTAGTTAGCAACAGTGTTGTGGACTAATGTGGAAGTAGTGTCTAGCATCCAGAAAACCACTAGCTTGCTTCAAGCAGTTCCTTATTTACTTCTTCTTGCACGTTTTATGCTGGATTGTGTTACTTATTTATGGAACATAATTACTGTTTGCCGTCTGCTGCTGGTTCTGTCGAAAAGGAATGATCAAATAGATTAGTGTTATGGGGCATACCCGCCAAACGCGGGGCATCACGTATCTAGACCCGAGCGAGGACGCGTCTGATCCAAAGTCTGATCACGTCTTTCCATTGACTGTGTATGTAATCTACTCATGCAAATTGTTGCGAAACAAAATATTAAATTAAATCAATGATAATAAAATACCACTGGTCATGACTCGATTAGCACCGTGGGTAGTGACAAAATTTTAATTTTAACTGAACTATTACTAAAAGCATAATGTGTTTTTTTTAAGACATTCCATACTTAGTCAAGTCTCACACACACACACACACACACACACACACACACACACACACATATATATATATATATATATATATATATATATATATATATATATATATATATATATATATATATATATACATACATACATACATACATACATACATACATATATATATATATATATATATATATATATATATATATATATATACATTGCAGACCAAAAGTTTGGAAACATTACTATTTTTAATGTTTTTGAAAGAAGTTTCTTATGTTCATCAAGCCTGCATTTATTTGATAAAAAAATACAGAAAAAGCAGTAATATTGTGAAATATTATTACATTGTTATTAAAATAATAGTTTTCTATTTGAATATACTGAAAAAAAAATAAAAAATTTTCCTGTGATGCAAAGCTGAATATTCAGCATCATTACTCCAGCCTTCAGTGTCACATGTAACATCCAGTCTCATGATCATTTAGAAATCATTCTAATATTCTGATTTATTATGAGTGTTGGAAACAGTTCTGCTGTCTCATATATTTGATGAATAAAAGGTTAAAAAGAACTGCATTTATTCAAAAAAAAAAAAAAAAATATATATATATATATATATATATATATATATATATATATATATATATTTTTTTTTTTAATTTTTTTATTTATTTATTTTTTTTTTAAAAAGAAAGAAAAAAAATTACTGACCCCAAATTACTGACCAGTAGTGTATATTGTTATTACAAAATATTTATATTTTAAAAACATAGCTTTTTTTTCATCAAAGTATCCTAAAAAGTATCACGTTTCGAAAAAAAAAATATTAAGCAGCAGAACTGTTTCCAACTTTGATTATGAATCATCATATTAGAATAATTTCTAAAGGATCATGTGATAATGATCCTAAAAATTCAGCTTTGCATCACAGAAATAAATGATAATTTAAAGTATAATACATTTAAAAAACAATTATTTTAAATTGTAATAATATATCACAATATTTCATTTTTTTCTGTATTTTTGATCCAATAAATGCAGGCTTGATGAGCAGAAGAAACTGTGAATCACTTTTAAGCATACAACTGCTTGTTACTGTGGCAGTACCCTTAAAGAGTCACCTTTATACCTTATTTACTGCTAAAAGGTACATATTAGTGCCTTAGAGTATAATATATGTACTCTTTAGGCAATTCAAATATTTAAGGATTAAATAGGATTCAAAGTTGTCCCTGTAAAGGTGTTCAGTGTTGTACTAGTACAAAGTAAATTTTTTGCACATCGTTATCTGAGAGGTGCATGGTTTCATCCTCAGACAAGGACATCTCAGATGGTCGTCTGTCTACTCTCTCTCCAAAACCCCCATGGTGAACTCAATGGAGAGGGGTGTGTGCTTCAGCACCTGCAAATGAAATTAAACAGATTAATAGTGCACAGGACAAAAAACTCAAGCCCTCTGCAGGCAACATGCTAATGTGCAGCTTGTGTGGAGGATAATGGGACATTTTAGACTGAAAATACAGATGTGTTTTGTTTTTTCAATCTCCCACTAATGCATGGTCCCTAAAATTAATTAAATTTCTTATTTTTTTTTGTATGGGAATGCAATTTTAGGGCATCAGAATGTGTGCAATGGAGATTAATCGTATAAAAAATCATTAGAAGTCATAAAAGACATGAATCATATGTTTAGGACTTTCATTTTTAGCTGCACATAAGTGCATGAGACACTTGTGAGCTCTTTTGTCACTCACACCCGTATGTGTTTCCCATGCGTTCTTACAACATTTGCATGAGAACAGCCCTGAGAGGCGGGTGTGAAATATTCTTTTCATGCTCTGCTAAAGGATGGAGATCCCTGTCAGGCCAAAGCTATCTTGTTGTGGCTTTGGTTTGTTTCGAGACCGCTGGATTCCTTGAGATGAGGTTTTATGTCATGTAATGGCTTCCCATTTGCAAGGTGGGCCTCCGCAGCTGCAGAACCCATTACAAGTTGATTGACATCATTCTTGGGACGTTTACAGGTCATTTGAAGTGACATGTGGTGCATAGTAATGGATTAAGGTCATATGAAAGCTCACTTGTTGAGTTTCTAGACTTTGTTTGGGAGATTTTGAAATGTCATTTGTTTCCCATTTGTACTGGTTTCTGTTCATTGTTCATTTGTTCATCAATAAGTCAGTAACAAACAAGAATATTCATGAAGGAAAAATATGGGTTTAAGCACAAAAGCAGAAATAGTACTTTATATTCATGTTGGTTTTATAAGTTTTGAAATACTTTTTCAAGAAAGGTTTCATTTGAAGGGTCAAAAAATGTCATGCTGTGTAACCAAAAAGTCAAAAGTAGCATTTTCATTACATCGTGAATACATACAACTCTGAAGAGACTTTACTTAAGAAATATTAATTTATATGTATTTTACAGAATCACACCAAATGGCATTTTAGATTATGAACTTTACAGTCTTGCAGGTTTGCAGGGTTCTCTCTATGATATCATTTTCTGGTTTCTGCATGTCAGCCATACCACATGCCTTTGTTTTGTTGGACAAATTATTATTATTATTATTATTTTCAAATATTAATAATATGTAAAAATGTATTAAATATTAAAATACATGAAATGAAATAATATGAAAAATTGCAAATTTGTATTTGAAATTATAACTATGCAATTATTTAATATTTTAGTTAGTATTTTAACGCTTGTTAGAATATCAGGACATTTGCATCATAATTTTGACTTTAACCCTTAAAATAATCAAAATTATTTCTTTATATTAATTCAGGAACTAAAAACACTAGAAGGGATATATTCATGTAATTGTTTGTATGAATTGCCTTTTTAATACAGTAGAACACAGTAATATTGTTAAATATTATTACATTTCAAATTATTTATTTTTTAAATTCTTTTTTTATTGTAACTTTTTAAAAACAGATTTAATTACATTTAACATTTTAAAATGCAGTTTATTTGTGTGATTTCAAAGCTGAATTTTCAGCATCATTACTCCAGTCTTTCAATCATTATCAATGTTGAAAACTGTTGTGGTGTTTAATCATTTTTTTGTGGAAACATTGTTACATTTTCTATTTCAGGATTCTTTGATAAATACATTTCAAATGAACAGCATTCATTTGTGCTATTATAAATATCTCCTTTGATCAATTTACTGCATCCTGAATAAAATATTTGTATTATTATTATTTTTTATTTTTTCATCAAGTCGCACAGAATGGTAGTGTATGTAGTAGTTTGTACACATTCACGTCTGTGTGGTTGGTTGAATAATTTCCTTTCTGGTCATCTGATGAGTGCAGCAAAAGGTGGGGGTTTCTTTTCGGGTGATGTTCCTTTTTACCTTGGACACTGTTGTGATTAAGGATTAGACCGGTGAGGATCTTCAGCCATTTCTCCCCTTTCCCTAAACAATCACCCCTTCCCTGCCCCCCACCTCCTTCTCTTACCACCCCTCCATTCCCTTGGGGATCGGGGGAGGCTTTTTAGCCCAAGAACTTTTTACTTTAAAGTCTTTTGCTCAATCAGTGGAGCAGGAGGGAAACACCCCCCCCGTCCCCAACACACCCAACCCACCCAAAGCACCCCTCTTCCCCAACCACACCCCCTGTCTGACAATAACATCGCAGCAAACATCGAAGCCCCTTAAATGCCTCTTCCAAGTCCCCGAATCAAACTGACCAGATGTCTGTTTATCACACGCTAATGACCCGAAGACAACAGGCTTAGTGTTGTAGACCACCAGGTATTTAGTTTTCAATCATTTGTGCCTCTAATGAGTAGCGAGGACTTCTGAAGTTGACCCTTGTCATTCTCTGCTGGTCTATTCTCTATTAATTCCTCCATAACTCCCACCGAACCATTACATCACTCGCCGTCTAAAGCACTTGTTGTTTTTCCTTATTAGAATGGTAATGAGGTCTCCGGTTCCTTGACCTCCTCATAAGAGTGTTTCTAATTATAAGCTGTAGTCTTGCAGGATCTTTAACAATAGGTATTAGACAAAGCAGTCGTTTGGTTTGGTTGTGAGGTTAAGTTACAGCAGCATGGATGGAAATTAGACTTAAGTCAGCTAGTTCACAAGAGCCCTTGTGTCTCAACAAGCCCTTCATAAGACGACATATTGGTTTATTGGAACCTCCTCCCTCAAATTTTGGTCTTTTCTGCTTTTCATTAACAAAGGGGTAAACCTTATTAGTGCGGCTCGACATGATGAGAGAGTAAAGTTACAGTCACTAAAAGCTACTACCTTCGAGATCTAGAAAGGAGACACTATTAAGTTAAAGTTAGTTTTGGAAGTGGAATGGTTTAATGGCTTCCTGTGCACATTTTTTTTAAATATCTCTTGAAAATTAACTATATATATATATATATATATATATATATATATATATATATATATATATATATATATATATATATATATATATATATATATATATATATATATATATATATATATATACCCACACACACACACACACACACATAGAGCCTTTCCATTCCACAAAATAATTATTTAGAAGTTCTATAGAATTCTGTCTACAGTCAGAAAAAAAAAAAAAAAACAGTTATTTTAAGAACTGATCACTGAAAGGTTATTTGGGGAACCAAAAAAAAAAGGTACTTCTATGACATTGCTGTGGAAAGCACCTTTTGGAACTTTTATTTTTAAGAGTGTTATTGATAAACATCATGAGCCTTGGCAACCATAGATCTTAGTCAGGTCTACTATAAATAAAGGTTCTTCACGGACATGGTTCCATGAAGAACCTTTAACATTCATGCGCTCTTGGAAATAAAGGTTCAAAAACGGGGTTTTTCACAGTAATGTCATTGAAGAACCATTTTTGGTTCCTCAAAGAAACGTTCAGTGATCAGTTCCTTAAAGAACCCTTATTTTCTTCGTGTGAAGAAAGTTTTATTAATCTAAGGAACCTTTTCCCGCTAAATAACTTTGTGTCAAGTGGAAGGATTTTATGGATCTTAAAAGTTATTTTCTATTAATACCAATAAAGAACCTTTATTTTTAAAAATGCTGAAACTTTTCATTCCACAAAAGGTTGGACTGATAATCATCATGATCCGTGGTAACCATAGACGTTAGTCCGGTTAGATGTCATATTGAATTTTCGGATGAAAACAAGGCTATGAGGGATACACTTATAATATTTATAATGGCATGCATGTATAAAGGTCATAGATCATGTAATTTTCATCAAATCATAACGTTGAAACCTGTTTTATGGAGTTTTTGTCTACTGAACTTTTTCATTCCTGTCGGAAATCAAATATGGCACTACCCTGACTAAAGATCTATTGATGAAGACCCCAAAATACAGACCCTTATGCATGTCCAACGCTATATCACGACCAATTCGTACGTATTTTATGAGGTGGCTTATTCGTATGAATTTGTACGACCTCACTCGTACGATTTGCCTAAACCCCAGTGACGGTTAGGTTTAGGGGCGGGGTTAGGTGTAGGTCATTCGTACAAATTCATACGAATTGTTAAACTCGTAAAATACGTACGATTTGGCAAAAATCTTATGAATTTGTATGAGCGTGGTCGTACGAATTCGTACGAATAAGCCACTCTGTGAAAAATGTACGAATTGCCGTGAGATTGGGTTGGCATGTCCCACAAAAAACTACTATGAATTGTAGGTCCAACAAAGTCACTCTTTGGATTTTAGGTATAATTGCTAACCAGGTACTACAGAAGAATCTACCTTCATTGTTAAAAGTGCCGGCACCCGCAGGTCTTCATACACCACACAGAGCCAGCCCCGTCTCCTCTCACAGTTGGATCAGCTGATCAGTATGTCTGTGGTCACCAGGAAAAGGGATATAAAATGACTTTTATCTCCACCTCTCCACCAGTGGGTGACACTTTCAACACCTTCGCTGGGTTGTATCAAAGCACCTCAGAGAGTCGTCGTCTCCAGGTCTGACAGCAACAGACTGACGTGACCGAACTCCGAGATGTTATAATTCACAGTAGCCTCAAACAATGTTTTCTTAAACTAATTAGATATATCTAGTAAATAAGCATAGAGTGAGACTCAATGGATAATGAAATAGAGTGAATAGTGTGTATAGTACCGGCAAAAAGTTAAAAATTACGATTTAAGTCTCTTATGTTCACCAAGACATTTATTTGAAATACAGTAAAAACTTTAGTATTTTGAAATATTATTACAATTTAAAATAACTGCTTTCCGTTTTAATATATTTTTGAAAATAATTTATTTGTAATGGCAAATCTCAGTTTTCAGCATCATCACGCCAGTCTTCAGTGTCACATGATCCTGCAGAAATCATTCTAATATGTTGAATCTGACATTTTCTGCCACATTTTGTCTTCACTGTCACTTTTGATCAATTTAATGCTCCCTTGTTGAATAAAAGTATATAATTTCCTTTTACTTTTTACAACCTGAAAAAAAAAAAAAAAAAAACTATTTTCAACATTGATAATCACAGAAAAAGTTTCTCGAGCAGCAAATCAGCATATTAAATCATTTCTGAGGGATCATGTGACACCGAGGACTGGAGTGATGACACAGCATTATCATCACAGGAATAAATAACATTTTAAAATATAATAAAATAGAGACAATTTAAACTGTAATAATATGTCACAATATTAATGTTATTAATGCAGTTTTGATCTAATAAATTCAGCCTTGGTGTAGGCATAAAAGTCTAAAAAAGTCTAATAAAAAATAATAATCATTAATTATTCCAATCTTCTGTATTAGCATAATTCATATAGCTAAGTAGCATATGTAGGCTATTGTCACACTTTTTAAATGGCCTATTAAAGTGCCAAATATGTCTACACAAGGCAAGTTTTTGTAACAGGTTCACTTTTTTTTACTACTAACTACTAAACTACTAAATTTGATAACACTGGACTGAATGATAAAACTACAGAAAACAAGCATTTCTTTGGAGTTTTAAGGTCTTAAGAATTTAGGCCTACTGTGATATGGTGTTTCAGACTCGTTTCCCATATATAATGATTACTATATAATCTTCCTAATACAATTCTGATGTAAGATAAATGTACATAGGTCTATAATATCTCTGTGTCATAGCCATAATGGGTGTAAACTGTGTGGTGCAAACAAACACAAACAACTCCTCCGCGCGCTTTCTACTGTTCAGCGTGGAGTGGGCGGAGCAAAGAGAACGTGGGGGTGTGGTCGCCGTGCAGCAGCCTTAAAGACACGTGTTGAGCCAAAAAGCGTGGAGTTCTGAAAAACCACGAGGGAGTTGTGTGGGATCACGGAAGAATCGCAAAATAAAGTCTTCGTCACACTGGACTATGCCATCCTACGCACTCAATCAGTTCATTGATCTGGATGATGTCCTGTGCAAGGTATATTTAGCGTTATGAGTGTAAAAACTACAGTGTGATCGTTTTGAGACAGGTGTATTAGCGCATGCATCAGTCATGTTTTTAGGGGCGGTTATTTATTTTCCACAATGCGTTTGAATGCATTCTGTAGGAAACGTATAATGCCTCATGCAAACGTTTTCTTGTAAGGTTGGCAATCGTTGGTCGAATCAATTAAACGAAATTCAGCGTGCTAGAAACTTCCCAACTTGGGAGGGAACGTGGGCCACGAGCGAGCGCCTTTGCAATCAGCCATTATGATAATGCTGTGCTAGTTTTGCATGTGCGAAGCTTGAACAGAACTGTGTGTAAACACCATTGCTTTTGTCATTGTTGGGATTTTAGAGCGCAAACATTTGAACTCCGTTTGGTTTTTAAACGTAAACAAGTTGAGTCCCCGGAGTTGTAAAATAACTGCTGCAAAGGTGTTTTTTTTTTCTTCGGGTTAGTGTGAATCAAAAAAAAGGGAATAGGAAGTAACCGTTAGCTGACATGTTTTGTATTTTTATTTATTGTTTTATTCAATTATACTTGGGAATGAATGTGTTCGACTCGTACACGAATCGTTCTAATGAGTCGGTTCACTGAAACCTGTCGAAAACAACTGAAAAATGGTTGCAAAAAGTGAATCGGTGGCATGAAAAAGAGGGGAAAAAAAGTTAAAACTAAGACAAAATGTGCATATGTATCGCTTTTTATTAGAATGTTAGGAACCACGAGAATCGTTTTTTGAACCGGTTCTTTTGAAAGCCTTTTACAAAAATGAGTCCGACTCCCTTCCACTGCATCTGTAGGAATGACCTGCCTGCTGTTTTAAGTGAAACTGCCTGTCTTTGTCATCTACTTCAAGTTGTCTAACCCTTTTTGTTTTGTTTTTTTCCTCCCAGCACCTTTTAAATCTTGATCTTCGAGAGCCAATGAATCCCTCACACACAGCTGCTGTTGGATATGGGAAGCCTGACAGTCCCTGCACCCTTTCCTCCACCAGTTCAGGACTTTCTATTGACAGCATTGAGAGTGGAATCATGAACACAAGCCACTGGGGTCCCCAGAAAGCATCGCCTCGGTCAAAGTGGAGCAAGATGTCCTTTTGGTCGGAGCGCTCCGTTAGCATGGTGGAGGGTGACACTGGAAGTCTGGGTTGGTCTTCTGCTGAACCCGGCCATTTAAAGGAGTCTTCAGTCACGTCCGGCGCCGTTTCCCTCTCCGGCTCCACGTCTTCGTTCTCTGTGACCTCTTCGCGCTATAAGACGGAGCTCTGCCGCACGTTCGCAGAAAGAGGCCTGTGCAAATACGGCGGCAAGTGTCAGTTTGCGCACGGCCCCGAAGAACTCCGAGACCTCAACCGTCACCCGAAATACAAGACCGAACCCTGCCGCACTTTCCACTCCATTGGCTTCTGCCCCTATGGCATCCGCTGCCACTTCGTGCACAACGCTGAAGATGATCACGCGCAATCCCGACCCCAGACCTGCAACCCGACTATCCAGCGGCCCCCCCTCCTCAAGCAGAGCTTCAGCTTCGCCGGGTTTCCCACAACTCCCCAACCTCTAGAAGCCCCCCTAGCGCCTTCCTCGTTCCTGTGTGCACCTTCGGTTTCGACTCCAACGTCGGCCGTCATGTCCGATCTTCTCTCCCTGGCCTTCCCCGATATAGACCCCAACACTCTTCTAGACCAGGCCCGAGACTTGCACCCTCAGTTTCTGCCGTCTCCTGACTCTGGCTACTCTCACTCGGGACTGACGCCCACTTTGTCACCCACCCGGCCCGCTCCTTCCCAGCCTGAGGTCTGCTCGCGACAGAGTCCCACTGGCGGGGGTTCCCTAGGTCTCCGAAGTCTCTCTCACACCTCTCTCTCAGACCACGAGGGTGGCAGCTGTTCTTCATCCAGCAGTACGAGCGGCTCCGAATCCTCCTCGGGACCCGAAGCCAGCGGGCGCAGGCTGCCCATCTTCAGCCAGCTTTCGGTGCCCGATGACAGCATCTTCAACGAAGGCAGCGACTCTGGCGCAAGCTTCTTCCTGTAGACTGTCGCTCCTCGCAAGGACTGAACCGTATACTGCGGTATACCTACTGTATTATTCAGCCGATACTTGAGATTTTATTTAAGTGAAACGACATGCATACGGTTTGAAGGTAGTGAATGTTGAAATGGTTCTTAAAGTGGGGTTTCATGTGCTTTTTAAGGGGAGCGATTCACCAGGTTTTATTTTTTGTTTTGATGACTGGAAAAGATAAGTGGGGAAAATGATTAACTTGAAAACCTGCAAAGTTCTGGCGTCAACGTGTGGTTTGGTAACGCATGAAGCTGTTAACTTTTAGGACGCATTTAGCAATCAGCTATTTACAAGGTCGTACTGAAATGGCCAAAGAGAGGTTATGACCAGGTCTTAAAGATCCTTTTCAATATTTGAGAAACTCCTTGTACTCTTCCTAACTAGAGACCAGAATTTACTTTTTTCTTTTTTTACTCCGCCGTTCATGTACTACCATCATAAACCGACTGTTTCTGGATGTTTTGATGTTAGATATGAATTTATTGGGTTGTGCTAGTCTGAAATATCGGTTTGAGTTCTTCCAGCTTTTTTTATTTATTTTTTTGACATCAGCGTTTGGTTCGTTCCCAGACCTACTTGCCTTAAGTTTCCGAGGCTCTGTACGCGGGCCTCTGGAAGTGCACAGCTGGAACTTTCCTCGGAATGAGTTGCCTGTGTCATAGTTTTTTGATTGTGTAGCTGTTATTAATGTAAATCTAGGCAAATCCGTTTATTACTCTACAAGCCTTTAGTGGCCTTGTGTTTGGTTTAGTCGTTTTTAGAGCTGGTTCTGATATGGGTCCCTTTTTTGCATCTGATTGTCTGAAATATGCCTTTTGTTGGCTTCGTTTCATGATGGAGAGTTTCAAGTAACTTAATTTTTCCTTTTTTATTTATTTTATTGTATTTATAGAAAACATGTTTTTTGATAACGTTTGTATTAAGGTTAATATATTGATTTCTTCTCCCTGCTGCCATTCCTATTTTGTACTGAAAATAAACCCTGTTGTTGAACATTGACTCTTGGCGTTTCTCTTTATTGATTTCAGTGGATGGTTCACCCAAAAAGTACGGGTAGGGTAATCCTCACTATACTCACATTATTCCAAATTGGCTTTGATTTTTATAGAGCGAAACAAGAGTGTTTTGATCAGATTTTGTTCATATGATGAAAGTTTAAAAGGGTCAGAAACCACAAATGAAACCATTGATGTTCATTGATCTTGCAGTCTAATCTTTTATTGTTTTAAGGAATAAACTTCTCCCAGTGTTTGAAAGAAAATGATTTCCAAAATGCTGAATGCTTGCAAAAGAGTCAGACCCAAATTTGTTCTTTTCTGCCAAAAAACAAACATTGACCTGGAATTGATTTGTTGTACAATAAATAACACTTAGCATTTTAGGACTTTTTGAAGTAGTTCATCCATAGGCATTTATGACTTTATTTGCTAATTTGTGCTTTATCTTATCAGTGCTGTGGGTTTGTTGGTCCTTGATTTATTGTGGATCGTTGTTGGGGGAGGTGTGAGCAGATCACATCTAGTATGGAAAGGAGACATCCTTTTGTTTTAGCTGGTTAACCCCGCATTTGCCTATCCTTTAATGTATTAACAGGCCGGTGGTGAAAGTGTATTTTTTTTTTTTTTTTTTTTTTTTTTTAATGGCCTGTGGCTCTACCATGAAACTTTGCTATATAAAGCACATTTGGTAAAAAACATTTACATTCTCTTCATTTCTCCCACCTTATTTTTATTTTACCTTGGTATACGAGGGTCTTGTTGGTGTTATGAAGAGTTGAAACTGAATCCCACGAGAGCTTTTGATAGTTAAGTAACAAGAAACTGATTCTGTTCACTATTCACTTGTCAGAGAGGACAATGGTTCAGGGAGGCGTCCTTTGAGAGAGGAGAACCAGGGAAAGGGTTAAAACTGTCTTACTGTTCTCTATTGTGTGCGGGGAAGATTCTCCCACATCACCCAGTGAGTTTTGACAAAGCCAGGCGCATTCTCACACACGGCCCGGATCATATGGAATCCCGAGCAGATGGCCACATTCACTGGGACTGCGGGTCCAACATATGCTCTCCAGGCTCTTGTGTCGAATGGGATCTGTGAGCGGAAAGAGCTGGGGGTGGGGAGCTCAACCTGGCTACTGTAAGACAATGGGACAGGGAAAGAAACTCTTGCAAAGTTTTTAGGATGAAACATTCTCAGACAAAAAAAAAAAAAAAAAACCTTGACTGATATCTTCATGTTTGCAATGGTTTATCTGTAACTAGTTGTGTTTACATTTGCATTCAAACAGGTACTTAAAAAAAAAGATTAATAGAAGTTGGTTAAATATGGGGACACAAAACTCTGAAAACCACTAAAATCACACATAGTAAAGCAGAATGTTACATTTTTTTAATTTATTTATTTTTTAGTTATTTTTATTCATTTCAAGTTCTGTCGGCCAAAATGATACATTATGCTGTTTTGAAGTTATACATGTCTAAATAAATTACAGTAACTTTTTAATAAAATTGTAAAAAGCACTAATATATATATATATATATATATATATATATATATATATATTAGTGTTTTTAATTTTGTGTATATATATATATATACATATATATATAAAACAATTTAAAATAACTCTTTTTATATATTTTATTTCTTTACATATTTATTTTATAGTCGATAATTTTTGAAAAAAAGCGTCTGCTAAATGAATAAATGTAAATATAAATGTAAATTATTCTTGTGATGCAAAGCTGAAATATTAGCATCATTACTCAAAAAAAAAACATTTCAGTGTTGTGCTCATTGAATTTTGTGGACACTTTTTTCCCATTAACAGATGACCGAGACTGTTATTATTACATGCATCATACTTTCTGTTCCACTTAAGAATCATAGTCATAAAGAATAATAAAGAAAACAAGGTTTAAATAATTCCTCTTTACCGCCGAATACAACCAAACAACCAGCAGAGGTCAGCAGAGTCTTACAAATACACCCCGTGTGTTCCAAACAAACGCTGCTAATTCTCCATTATTAAAATGCTCACCTCACAGTAAATAGCTTGTAACAGACCGTTCTTTAATCTACTGTAGTTTATTATAATTCATCTTCTATAGCTGAAATGGCACAGCGGCCTACAGACAAAGCATATTTCCTCATGACAAACATGACATTGAGCAGGAAGCTGCCGCTCAGCTGAAACGGCAGACAGCATGTTCCAGGTATTTATTCATATTAAAATAAAAGTCATCGATATTGTATATTTGCACCGTAATCATTCATGTTTAATTTGTATCACAGTTGTGGCGTGGGAATATTATTTATGGGGAATCCCCATCCTCAAATATCCCATGAGGCCTTTCAGATGAGTGGCGAGATGTCTTCAGATTTACATCTACATGTTCTATAATGTTTATTAATTCCTCAAGGAAGGTCTGAACTGCAACAGTATACAAATATAGACAGTGCGGGACCGTATGACAGCAAAAAAACTAAACACACACACAAAAAAAACCTGGCTCATGTTTTCATTAATGTCACAACTGGTCAGTTTCACTTCTCTTTCCTGCTTGCTTCATTTCCTCCAAAAAAATAAATAAAAAAAATAAAAAAATAGAGGAAGTGCCTGTGGCCTGAGACACAACTAACATTTCAGAACCCAAGAGGCTTTTGTAATCACGTTGTCAAACCTGTGTTTGAAAGGCTAGGAGGTTATGTGTTTTTGTAGAAAATCAGAGAAGAGCTGTATTATAGGACCAGGAAAAATAGAGAATTTGGAAATCACATGGTTTCCTATTGAGATTTCAGGAAGGATCATTCACATAACTACACTATTCTTTCCCATAAAAGTTTTGGATATCCAGTAATCCTTTTTTTTTAGGGTGTTGTTTTAAATAACAAGGGTGGACATAGATTTCCCACTTTCTGGTGTTCTTGGAAACCTACCAGTTATTTCTGCTGTGGGTGTTTGAGAGTCAGGGGAAAGACATTTTTTCATTGTGCTACTTGCAAAAGACAGTGATTTAAGAACATTGTCTAAGGACTTACTAAACAGTTGTGAATAAAAAAAAAAGAAAACTGCTCCCTCTCAGGGGAAGGCCGATTGAGTAACTCTGAATGAACTGGATGTTTCCAAATGGTCTTTCCAAGGTTTGGAGGTCAGTTCCCTGAGAATGAACAGAAAGCACAAACATCCCTTTAATCCCAGATTAATCAAATCTATCTGTCCAACTGAAGTGACAATAAAATAAAAGTACTTTGCATTCAGAACATGCTGCTCAGCATCCTATGGAGGCCAAAATAAATCGCAGGAGCTGTTGTGTTTTCTTTTTAACCATGCAGCCAACTTTCTGAGTGATTGGTGTGATTTTATATTCAAGATATTCAAAATAAATACACAAATTAAATCAAACCATAACAATGAATGCATTTAAATAACAAACAAACACAAATGAATAAATAAATGGTAAAAAAAAATAATAATAATTAAATTAAAATTAAATTAATTAAATTAAAATAATACAAAATGACCACAACAATAAAAATAAATAATAAAAAGTATATAATAATTCATAATATAAATATAAAGATGAATAAATAAAATAATCAACTCAAATAATTAGCTCTATTAAGTTATAATTTCTACTAATAATTGTTGACATCGTTATATGATTTGAATTGCTGACGTGGTACAGGCCAGACTCACAAAACCACTTACTTTTCACAACAGGTTGATTTTATATATAATAGTCTATAATTAAGTATATTTTAACTCTAACTTTGCCTTAAAGTCATAAGATTTCAGCATGTAGCACATTTGTGAGAAGTAGACCAAAACAAATCAACAAAGCATTCGGATCTTGATGCCTTTCCCTTTTGGGAAACAAAATCTGGTAATCTTTGAGGTTTTATGTGTTTTGTGGAGGGAGAGGAAATCAGGCCACAGATGGAGGCAGCAAAAGGGTGGAAAGCAAAGGGAGACTGCTGGTGTTTTCAGAGCCTCTCTGGGCTCAATGGCACTCTTTGTGATCCTGTCACAGCTCCACATCCCACATGTGTTTCAGAAGCACCAGTCCTCTCCCCCCTGCTGACGAAAGCACTTTAGGAAAGCAAG
Organism: Carassius auratus; assembly: GCF_003368295.1. Taxonomy (NCBI): domain Eukaryota; kingdom Metazoa; phylum Chordata; class Actinopteri; order Cypriniformes; family Cyprinidae; genus Carassius; species Carassius auratus. Next base: position 4,471,733 of record NC_039282.1, read on the forward strand.
AGAGCGAGAGAGAGCGGCCTCAGAAGTACAGGTCTCCGAACCCCTAGGTGTTTTTAAAGCACAATCACATTTCAGTGCATGTGTGGATTTGTCCTGGTGTGCAAGGCTTTGAAAACGGACACACAATTATGCTTCTGATCCACCGTGTGAAAACATGCTTTCCGAAATGCGTGCTTGTTGTATACATGTCAAACACTTAAACAGAAAACTCCCTCACAGAACAGTGCTCTTTTTAAAACTGTAATCAGGTCTTGAGTTTGATTTTATACATTCCCAGTGGATATAACATTTTATTTTATTTTATTTTACAGATACTACATTAGTACATCGTATCTTTGTTTCGTTGACTGTTTCATGTTACAAATGCAGTCAAATGACTATGCATTTCCCCCAATAATAAATAATAATAATTCCCCATAGATAGTGACATTTACATTTAATATTAGTATTTAATACAATTTGTATCATCTTAAGAAAATAAAGTAGCATGAAATAGTACAGCCAGATCAGATAAAGCCATGTGTCAGTATATTTATATATAAATTCCCAAACATATATAACATTACTACAATTAATTAACCCATTAGTTCATTTACTTATGAATATCTACTACTACTACTACTACTACTACTACTTATTTTTATTATTTATTTATTTTTATTTTTTTTAAGCCAACATTGCACCAAATTGTGGAGAATTGTGATGAGAAGTAAAATAAATAAATAAATAAATAAACCCAGAAATAATTGCCATGGTTCTTCTCAAGTGAGTGTTGCAAGCGCTAGCATGCTGCCTAGCAATGAAAGCTTAGTTTCGACTAGGGGACTGTCTGTGTAAACAAAGCCAGAGAAAACAAGAGTAAAGGAAGTGTAGTGTGACCTCACACCTGATGTGAATGAACACGCACATACTGACATCAATCCAAGACACTCTGCGGTGAAGGGAAAGCACTCCTGGATACTAATTTAGGGCACAGATACCACAGTACTGATCTTACTATGACTTTTTTCTCATGAGAACCTGTGGCTCTGAAGGTGTAACCAAATTTGACAGATAATTCTAGTCTTGTCTTGGCCTGTTTTGAAGACATCAGTTTGCCAATATCCTTTGTTGATTCAGTAAAGGATATGAAAATATGAATTATTTCAGGACTGTACTGCTTGCGCTCCCCTCGACAGACAAACTTCCTGTGTGAGTGACTGGCGAACGGTCCATAGACTCGCTGTGACAAAACATGGCTGAAAGCTTTCTTTGAGATCCTGTTATGCCTCTCTAAAGATTTTTCTTGTTACCGTGTTTCCTCAGACGTTTCCTCTCCGACTGCCAGATACTGCAGTAACAGCTAGAATGGAATAGCTTTGCACACTTCTGGAATGGAAAAAAGTCAGAGGTGGTTACATTCGCTCCAGCGCTGAGCAACATAATGGAAGCATGTCATGTGGTTTAAATCAGACGTGCTTTAGTTTGAACGGCGGTGAAAACTTGACCGGCTGGATGTTTTAGACGTGTTTGAGAAATGGCCCTTTACCCCTATATTTCCAGTGGACTAACCTTTTTATTTTGCATAACGGTCTTCATTTAGAATCAGTTCTTCAAAAAGCTCCCCTCAGCCCTCGTCTTTACAATTTTCTTTTTATTATTATTATTATTAAAGCATCATGCATCATTATTTATATTGCTACCGTCAAGGGTTTTTAAAAGTTTCATCCCTTTTGTTTTGACCTGGTGGATAATAAAAAATTCAGAGATTTGGGAGTGGGCTCATTCTACTTGGGGAAGTATGTAAACCAGCAGCTACACAGAACAACTTAGCAACCGTGCCAACAACCATTATGAACACCCGAGCAACCTCATAACAATGCACTGACGCCCAGCATGTGTGGCAACTGCATAGCAACACACTAAAACGCTGGCAACCAGATAGCAACACTTCTACTGAAATTGGTTCTGCAGTCTGAATGTAAAATATGCCCCAAACTCCGCCCTCAAGCAGGTTGCCAGATTGAGGAACGAGCAACAGGAACAAGCGCAACTGGCAATGGAATTACACTGTAAGCCTTATACTGTAAGTTAATGAGTCGATTTATGCACATATTAATACGTTTCTGGTCATAGAGCCATTTAGATGGATGCTGAGGGTAGGCCGTGTAGAACCGTGGATGGCAGATCCTACAAACGTTCAATGTGTGTTAAAAGTTATAATAAATATTCAGAAGTGTGAACACTTGTCCCGGACTCCAATACATGCTGGTTGGTGTTTGCAATTAGGCCTACTATTGACAGGGCAGCTGATGAATAATTTGCACTGGTTTAATGCTGAAATAATGGAGACGCTCAGCATACTTAGTTTGCAATGTAGATCCTCAGAGAAAAATATCAATTCTTTTTCCTGGAAGAGGGCTGAGCGAAATTCAAAAGTAGTACATTTCCCCAAAGAAACATTCTGTTCTCCGGCTTATAATACTTAAACCCATAGTTCCTTTTCTATCATTGGTTGGCAGGTAATTTCCACACCAGATCATTTTCAGAGCAGAAGGAAGGAATTTGGCCTTGCCTGCAAAAAGCGTCTGCAGAAAGTGGCTCTTTCAAACTCCACTGACATTCATACTTCCCTCTCAGAATTCACACACCTGTTCAAATAGCCAGCCTCAGTGGCCATAAAGAGGAATTGTTCGCCGCCATACACTTGCAATGTCATGTGCAGTGTTTCAGAATCCCCAAGAGAGAACTTATTTTAGACTCAACATAAATAAGATTGTAATGACTTGTTTGAAGTCTGACCATCTGGCCGTATGCTGAGGCTGGTATCATGTCTCATTCTGAAAGGCTGTTTCACATGCTGCAAAAAAAAAACAAAAAAAAAAAAACATCATGCCTCAGCAAAGCAATCTGGATGAAGCACATGTCTGGTGTCTGAGTTTCTGCCTGACTATTAAACAGAGTTTGGTAATATGTTGGTTAGCAGGTGTCTTTTTTATTATTATTAATATTCATTTCAGTTTAAGTTGTACTTGGTATATCAAGTTAAATCAATCAATCAATCTATCTATCTATCTATCTATCTATCTGTTAAAATTTTAACTTAACTGTACAAACCCTGGAACCTTCATATAATACAAATTATTAATTTAATTTAATTACATTTTTAACCAATCTTTAAATACATTTTAAAATACATTTTCTAAAAACAATATAGATTATAAATAAATAAATATGATATAAATAAAATATGCATCTTTATAATACTATAAAAATTGCAAATAAACATATGAGGAAATATGAATGATCAAACTAAAACTAATTGCAAATATATATATACAAATCTTTTAAAAACCATACTATATAAAAAGTGATGTTACGTGATGATTATATATATATATATATATATATATATATATATATATATATATATATATATATATATATATATATATATATATATATAATCATTATGTATCAATTTTACAATTGATACATAATGAGGGTTTAATGAGTATAATTAAATGTAATGACTATATCAACCAGCTGACTCATCATAAATGAGTATTGTGAAGTGTACTGCAGTCATAACTTTCCTGACAATTGTCTAGTTATTAAGCTAATTACCAGCAGATTCGTAACTAATTCATCGTTCCTGAAGTATAGTCATGTATTTTGTAACCCTCCCTGAGCATGTTTCAGACATGACATCATTTAGTGCCAATATACTTTTGTTCAGTCCTTCATAGTTTTATAGCGCTTTTTATTGATTTCCTACACACTGATTAAATCCTAATATGGGAATAAAACAGTTCTGCAGATGTAAAACTTTTGCGTTATCTTTCACAGGGGAACCCGAAACAGAAAGCAGCAGAAGTTCTAAGAGAACAATAACTGTTCTTTTATGTTGAGACTTACGCGGTTGTTTTGTGCTTTTACACAAATAACATGATGCACATTTCTACAAGTGCAAGAATGTGTCTAAAACTATGACTATTATCTTCCTCACTATCATAAACTTTTCTTTGCTACAAATTGCTACAAAAAAAGTGTTTCAGATTAATATATTTGCAAAAATGTCAATTTGTCGCACTGTGCAACTTGTTTAACTTTAATATCTGAAAAACATAACCTAAGATTCTTATACACAGTATTTTGAAATGTAAGTCAGAAGTTTAAATTTAAGTACATTGCATTTAACAACAAAAAAACTAAATCCATCACTGATAATCAGCCAGTCGAATGATTATTATAAGTCATTAGACATTATTTTGGTACTTTTTATCAGAGTTTAGGATTACTATGATAATTTGTCATAAAAAAGACACATATGACCAGCTTTGTTGTTTTGTAACAAGATTTGTTTTTCATTGTGTTATGCAATAATAATAAAAATGAAAGCTATAACAACAACAATTATTATTTTTGTTGCTGCTACTAATACTACTTCTAATAATAGTTTGTTTTTATTATTGTTGTTTATGTGTATTATTATTGTTTTGTTAACAGCAACAACAACAACAACAACAACAACAACTTTTATTGTTGTTACTTCTATGACTACTACTACTACTACTACTACTACTACTACTACTACCACTACTAATAATAATTTATAATTAATAATTACAACACAGATAATTAGGTTAATTGTTTTATCTATCTATCTATCTATCTATCTATCTATCTATCTATCTATCTATCTATCTATCTATCTATCTATCTATCTATCTATCTATCTATCTATCTATCTATTTATTATTATTATTATTATTATTATTACTTCTGGTTGTGTCTATTCAGGGTTAAATCCAAGTACTTTTTGAGGCCATTAACTGATAAAAAAAAAAAAAAAAAAAAAAAAAACTGTTAATCAATACAAAACCGTAATTTATAAATCATTTCTGATGTCTAAATATGTTGCTAAATATATCAATTACAAAGGCAACAGGAAACTGGATTAAAGATTGATTTTCTTCTGAAAGCTTCGTGAAGGAAAAGAGGGAAATGCTTGTGGACTGACGTCAACAGCCAGCAGTGGAAGTGGCTTCCTTTTTTAGACATGCTTTCTCTTCGGTACATTCCTCACTCCAGCAGCGCTCATCCAGCAGTCTCAGCGAGGAGAGGTCCTGCTTGCTTGTGACGCGAATACACAGACAGTGATGGGAAAGATGAGGGAAAATCCCCCTTTTAATCCTTACTTTTACTTTGACCTTTACCCTCTGGCCATGGCAGGGTGTGGTATGGTTACATAAAGCCTTAGCATATAACTATCATAACTGGATCTGTGAGTTCATACTTTTGCATGGTAAAATCTCCGAATGACATAACATATCCCATCTGATGCACCTGAAGGGCTTAAATCATATTTTCGAAAATAGGCATGTTTTACAGGAAGTTTTCATAGGATTGTAACATTGCAAATGGAAAAACTCCCTCCAGTTAGCAGTGAGAATACTTTACCACAGATGCAAGGCATTTGGCAGCGAGCGACTGTGATTTAAGCAATCTCTCACTCGGCTCTCATATTTTCGGCCACATGTGTTCCTTCCACGCTCCTTGCTTGGGATCTGACCTCATCTTGTTCTTGGCGGGCGAATCCCTGACAGGCTTAGACAGCAACTTGCACGGGCAGAATAAAAGCCAGATGCGTTTCCATGACGCTGCGCACGTCTGCTCCGAGCGGGAGTTGTGCAATTCCCTTTATGCTACTTGAAGCAGAAAAGCAATTTCCACAATCTTAACCTTGCCCCCGCAAAGAGATTTTACAGCGCAAAACCTGAAACCACGTGGATAACGTGAAACCATCGTAGAACTTCCTGCAAACTGAATATTGCCTTTAACCTGATTGTATTCCTTAAACAACTATTCCGGGTTCAATACAAGTTCATTAGACGGTTTATCTGCACAAGTTCATTGTATCTTAGTATTGATTATAAATATAATACATTTATCTTTCATTTTCTTTCTAGCAAACATCTGGGATGCAATGGAAGAGAATCCATGTTAAAATACTGTATGCATTGTTTCAACAGTATGGCCACAAGTCACAAACAATATGAGTGTTAAAATGATTTCAATGTGGAAAAATTACTTACTAACCATTTCTGTGTAAAATTATACCCGATACAACTTGGGTTCACAATGTAATGCTGTAAACCCCAAAATGGACATAAGTTTACAACACAAGATTTTAAAGTGCTGTTAATAAATTAGAAGTTTATACTTATAAAACACTGATCCAATTTACTGCCATTGTAAGGGCCTTAGTGTTATCAACAATTTTATATATTCTGTTGATTGAGCTTTATTTGTCTTGAATGCAGATCAGAATTATTTAAGGCACGTTTTAACATTTTAAAGTGCCTTATTTTTTAATTTTTTTAATTGCGCTTTACATCCATTGTAAGTGCCTTACTTGAGTTTTGCCTTGGTTTTAACCATAACAAATTGACATTTGTGGTAATCAATATTGTTCTGTAATGCTGTCGGCTGAACTTTATTTGTATTAAAAACTGATCATGATATTCTTTTAAGGCAAATTTTAACATTTTAAAGGGCTTTATGAACTCTGTAAGCTCTGTAACTTTTTTGCACTTTATTTATTTATTTATTTTTATTAAATGCTGTCGATTTATCATTTCTATTGTCCCCAGACCCGAAAATGTATTTAATGCAAGTTTTAAGAGATCTTAAAAATATTTCATATAAGTTTTACTTCAGGAAATTTGCTCCATTTACTTCCATTGTAAAAGTTTAGCTTTTATTTGTAAAGTTTTTTATTGTTTTTGTTTTGTTTTTTATAAAGAAAACAAGAAAAGTCGAAATGTCTTTGTGGCAATCAGCATTATGCCACAAATGCTATCAGCAGAGCTTTATTTGTATTGAACCCAACCTTTAAAATCAAGTCCACTGACATTCTCGATTGCTTGGATCAGGCCGTTTTTGTGGTAATTTGATAAGGCGAGCTCATAAAATCTAACCAATGAAACATTAACAGTAGTCTGCGCTCCGTTTTCTTTGTCATTCCTATTCATCATGCAGTCAGCGAACATAAATGTATTGCAACAAGCAGGTTAAACATTAGACATCCAGGCTGTCACTAACACTGGGAATTGTGCCTTGAGACAGGTTCGTACGCAGGGTGAAAGGTTAAAGTACTTTATAAACCACTATGGTCTGTTGAACATTGATAGAAAGGGTTGGACGGCTAACTTACCAAGAACAAATTCTGTCATGGCTTTTGTTTTGAACAATGGCTTTGCACATTTATTGTCTAAACAGTAAAGTTATGTCATACCGTCAGTTCAGAAATCATGAATTCCAGATTAATCCTGAGACTTCAAGTAAAAGGAAATCAACAAAACCACAGTTTTTAAGTGTGGTTGTTGCCATAGTAACCTGGTGAAAACTTTTTGTTGTGCTCTACTTCCTTTTTTTTTTTTTCTTTGTTGCTTATGAGACCTGCTTCCTCATCGCTTTTCAATGCACTGCTGTTTATTGAATTAAATTTCACATTATATGAACATCTTATTAGGTTTCTTTTCACTTGTGCTCCTAAATGTCCCCAGATATTCAAGATTCAGGGGATTCTTATGCAGTAATCTATACATTAACCATTAAAACTCATGCTGGTTAACTATCAATCTGAATCTCAGGGCTACATGTGCCAAAATCTCCCATCGTTTCCTTACCCTCATGTCGTTTCAAACCTTTATGCTTTACTTCTTCAATAGAACATAAAAGAAGATATTTTGAAGAATGCTGGTAACCAAACAGTTTACGGTAGCCATTGACTTCCATAGTATTTTTATTTATTTATTTATTGTTTCCCATAGACGTTAATGGCTACAATCAGCTGTCTGGTTACCAAGACTCATACATGTTTAAAACAGCTTGAGGGTAAAATGATGAAATCATTTTTATTTTTGGTTGAACTATCCCTTTTGGTTTTGAGTGCACATCTTGTTCAAGGAAACACCAAAAAGGATGGATATAATCTACGTTAGAATATATTTAAACGTATAAAGGTGTGATAACACCATAGTATACCATAAATATAGAGGTTAGTGTTATAAGTTATTCAATGTGTGGCCTTTTGTAACTATCTACTTCCTCATCAAAACTACCGACTCTATTTGGAGAACTGTGTGTTTCCATATATTTTTTGAAACGGAAACAAGTCAAGAGGAGCTAAAAAAAAACAGTGTGTCTGACTGTTTGCTACACAGTATATATTATTACAAGAATAATCTGGATTTAATCTGTTTTTACTTTTATAAATTAGTCACCCATGACTAAAACAAAGCAAACCTGTTGAACAAAAGTGACTTTTTTCAATGAACTCCCATTCGAAATTAGCAGGGTGTACAGTATGAGCTGATAAAATAAGCTTCTTTTCTACCCGGGGAGAGCTGTCGGGGCACAGAAGCATTAGTAAACAGTGAGGTAATCACGAGCCACTTACTGTTATTGCACATCTCAGCTCTGGCTTTACTGTGCTGCATAACAGCTGCCACTGTTTGTTGTGTGAAGCGCACCAATGGCGTCCCAAAGCACGCTGAAACGTTGAAAGAAGAGAGAGGGAGAAGACGGGCCTTTTGTGTGTTCGTCTGGTTATTTGCTTTTGCTGGACTCCCACTGTTGTTATGGTTACACATCCTGTGTGTGTTCTGGCGCAGTGAAACGGACTATAAAGTTCATTTAACTCTTAAATGTGACAACGGCTTCTACGCCGCAAATGCTAGCATACCCAGAGAGCTGTCAGATGGAATGATGGGGCAGTTTTCTTGTCAATTTAATCAGATTTTCCTGTGGCATTTGGCGGGGGCCCACACTTCCTGATTCGGACCACACTGCGACACGATATCTTAAAGTGCCATCTTCCCACACATGACACCGTTATGTTTATTTTGAGTTATGGTGGTCGTTATTTCTATCTTTAACTCATCAGAATGAAGATACGTTGTGGAGTGTGAGAATGTGATGATCCGACTATGTTTTTAGCTAAAGCACTTTTAGGGTGGATCACAGAGGTGGGGTCTTTTTTATATTTCATCATTACATATGCCTTGTACCAACATGACAGAGGACAGAAATAGCCACTTGTACTTTTTTGAAGAAGAGAAGGTGGATAACTTTTTTAATTTTTAATTTTTATTCCTTACATATTTATATACTATGGCCTAAACAAGGCGACGTATTAAAACTACATTTTTAATATTGAAACTGTCACCAAATGACAAATGTGGAACATACTGTTGAAAAGGTATCTTTGTGAAGCTTTGAAACTGTATGCACTGTCAAAAGCACTATACGAATGGTTTTAAGTCATCTGATCGGGTTGCACAATAAACATACAGTGTTTGCATATTGGGATGTATTGTAGTATGTTTGCACTGGTTTATGAAAAGGTTAGGAGATCGAGGCTCTGTTCCAGTTAAACATTAAAAGTTACAACACAAGTTTAGAGGAAAAAAATGGGCAAACAGTTCAAATGTATTCAGGTTCCTAATTCTTTAACGTTGAACTAAAGTAGCAGGCAATGTGTAGGTTTATGTAATGCACGACGCTGTCATGCGCCAGTGTTGTGCTCGATAAGATCTTACTGCACTCCATTAAACTGGCCAGCTCACAGATCTCGACGCTGACAACGTCACTGGAAACGCAGGGCAGATTTGATCTCTACACACAGCTATTGGTCGCTTCAGACTTCGTTTTGTCATATGCATAGCTGTTTGGGAGATTCAGGTCAGATCTCGGTGTTGTTGTGTGAAATATCTTCGCGTATGCCAAATATGAGCTTGATCCCGGTCCGAGTATTTACCAAAGAAGCATTTCTTTTTCTTAGGCATGTGATGAAGTGATTTTGAAATGTAGGCGGGCGAGGAACACTGATGGTGATATGAGTTTATATTCTTGTGATTTTGTGGTGCATTGGGTAGAGAAAACATCTAGTTCAGTACAAGTGTTTTTTTTTTTTTTTTTCACAATTTGCATTTATTACATTATTTTGGTCAAATGAACCATTTCCATTATTTTTTTGTCACCAACATGACACACATTGATAAATAAGTAAAAAATACATTGCTATACCTTCAATAAATACTCAATAAATATATTAGTCATGTCTATACAATTAGAAAAAAAAAAAAAAAAACATTGCAAATGAAGCGAAACTATTCTACAGAAATACTGTACTGTTACAGTCCCTGATAAAAGACAAGTTTCCTTGAGGAAGGACCCAACCAGGGTTGTCAAAACATTAACTCGACAGCTCTTTTCCAATATAAATATATAGGTTGGTTTAGTTTTCTTGTACAAAACAGGTACCTAACATCATAATGCTTTGGTTAAAATGCTACATGGAAACATTCACCCGTTATTGATTTGTAAAGTGCATTCTTTGTGAGTGAATGTACGGTCATTTTCTCAAGTTTATCACATTGTTGGTTGATATAGAAAGGGTGCAAATTCTTTGGGGATCTGACATGCCCCCCGCCCCCAAAAAGGCAAGAACTTCCTTTGAAAGGGCAACACCCTAATTCACACACTGGATATATGATATATATATACATACATAATTATATATGCACATATATTACATTTAGTCTTTTCCAAAGCGACTCTAAACCTACGCCAGTAGCATAGGTTATGATATTTTAAGGCACTTGTCTGCAACGCTCACTGCCAAACAACGTTGAAAGCAAGAAAAACATAAGCAAATGGAAGACAATATGACAGAAAATAATACAACGCCGTTATAAAAACAATGCCTGCTTAGGTTTTGGAGGGCAGCTTGGTATAAAAATAATCTGCTTTAACAATATATAATAATAAAAACAATAAATTAACAGTATTAAGACGCGTTGCTCATTATAGCAGACTGGTTGAATGATTGGGAAGGGATGGCGGTAAAGTCCTCAGTCAGACACAGACATCCGCGCGAAAACGGACAGGCGCTTCCCGCTCGAGCCGTCGAAGGAGGGAGACTCGGAGCCGCTCGAGCTGCCGGTGCTGCTGTAACTTTCGCGGTCTGACAGCGAGTCTTCGGAGGAAAAGCGCTGCAGGTTGGCTTTGCTCAGGTCTTCCTTCGCGTACAGCTCGTTGCTGGAGCCCTGGAAGTTATTTCCGTGTCCGCAGACACACCGTGACCGAGGCTCTGGCGCGTTGTTGTAGATATCTCCGGTGCTGTGACGGCTGAAGGGGAACATGTCGCGGGAAGAGTCGCTGAAGACCGGGGACAAGATGTCCGCGGGAGGGGGAGAGACCGAGGCCGCACGGGTGAAGCTCAGGGGCTCGTATAAAGTCGGGGGAGAGTTGCTGCGCGTGAACCCGGCGAAGCTGACGCATTGACGCAGCTGACGCGGGTTCTGCTCGAACGCGTCCAGAGAGTTTTTGTCCTCGTGGATGAAGTGACAGCGGCTTCCGTACGGACAGTATCCAAACTGGTAGAAGGTGCGACAGGCTTGGGTTTTGTATTTGGGATGGCGGTTCAGCCCTCGCAGCTCGCTCTCGCCGTGGGCGAACTGACATTTGCTGCCGTATTTGCAGCTGCCGTGCTCTTGAAAGCTTCGGCACAACTCGGTCTTGTACCGGTTCGAAGGCAGGGGTGCGAGAGGAGGAAATCCGGGCGGTGGGGGGACGTCGTGGGGCTTCATTCTGTTGAAGGTGTCAGTCAGACTCATGGATCGGTCTGCTTTGAGGGGAAACTGCGGTCTGCTGGGCGCTCGGTCGCTCGTGGAGTCCGCCGCCCAGAAGTCACCGGAGAGCCCCTCGGAGCTGATGCTTTTCGGTGCGAACGGGCGGGATAGTTGTAGAAACGGCTCATCTAGCCCAAGGTTGATGAGATTCTGGAAAAAAAAAAAAGAATAACAATATGAATCAGGAGGATGAAACACACTTGCCAATGCTGACGTGGTCCCAAAATGAAAACAGACAGAACAAAACAAAACAAAACTCAACTGAACTTACCCGTATGAGACTTTTGCCCAGCGTATCGGACATAGTGGAGCTCTGTTGTGAAGGAATGTTGCTGTCTGAAGTCGTGAACGAGCACTGGAAGCGTTATGCTATGTTCATAAGGCTCCCAGTGCATTTTTATGCTCACGAAAGACAGAAAAAAATAACAAAAGTGGGCGGGGCGATAATATTCCCGTATGCCTCTCCCACCTGTAAAGCACGCCTTCAGTGTTTTTAGCTAGTGGCAAAAAAAGAGAAAGAAAGAAAAAAAGAGTTTCAGTTTCACCGACAGCCAAAACAAGAGAGTAGTGTGATTAATTTACAGTAACCTGTCGCGATAACTGCCCCGACAGACGTTTCCCATGGCCTACAGAACCCCATTTGCTTGAGAACGATACTGTTTATGTTTTCCAGCAAGTGTTTTTCTTACTACATCACAGCAGGCTGAAATAATAATAATAATAATAATTAAATCTATCTATCTATCTATCTATCTATCTATCTATCTATCTATCTATCTATCTATCTATCTATCTATCTATCTATCTATCTACTTGTATGTCTGTCGTAATAAGCTGGAAAATGCACAGTCAGGGGTATTATTACAAAATAAACTTTTCAATAGATCACTCTGTATGATTTGTAATAAGGACCATGCAGCTGCATGTCCTTACATAGTTTCAGGATGTTATTAATGTAAATCGGTGTGGTTTGGTCTTTTTATTCAATAGCACAAGTGTGTAAGACAGCACTATGTTGTTGACAGTTGGCTGGGTCCTGGTTTCTTTTTTTGTGGTATCAGTCTGACTCATGTTGTATGAAGGCTCATTTGTGTTGAGAAGGCAAATCATTAGGCAAAAAGTAATTTTGATTAAATAAGGGAGGCTGGGATTAGGAGTCACACTTTTTACACTATTAAAAAAAAAAAAAAAAAAAAAATATATATATATATATATATATATATATATACACACACACACACACACACACACGTCACACAGTATTTAAGTTTGTGCAGAGAATGTTGTTAGAGTATATGGGGTAAGTTGTCACAATGAGAACCTACCATTAATCAGCACATAAGCAAAATGTAAAATATGACATACAAAGATATGAGTGCATTATGTTTGTAAGTTCGGGAATTAATCAACTGTAAAATGTGTACCATTTAGTATACATAAAACACATGTGGGAACTTTTAAGTAATACATTTACAAAAATATGATAGGGTTCATTTAGTGTTTTGCTTAAAATTGTTCATAGATTTTCTGAATCTTATCTGAATGTATGTTTTTCACTTGTTTAAAATACAGTTATAAAAATATTATGAAACTGTAATTTTAGTTTGGAGGATAAAAAAAAACAGTAAATATTTATTTATTTATTTATTATTATTATTTGTGTTTGAAACCAATAAAAATGTATGCTGTTATGAGAAAACATGGGAACGTTTCTGAAAAATATTTTTTGATTGTTCTCTGAACATTCTGAAAGTAATGTGCAAAATTAACATCATAAGAATTCTCAATGTTCCATGAATGGTTTATGTGCTAAAATTTTGAGAATGTAATTACAAATCTGATAACTTTGAATGAACATTGTATTGTGGTTATAAGAGGAACATTTGTTCATAACTTTTAGAGAACCTTGCCAGAACATTTGCCAAAGTTCTGAGAATGTTCCGTGTTTGTTGGGACCATAATGACATCTGTGTACAGTAATGTGTGAGTATGAGTGGCCTAAACATTTCACAACCGAAACACAAATTTGAATCACTTCACTTGCACATATTAATTGCTGATTCCTCTGGAATTTTGAGCAAATGTTGCCTTCAGTCATGTTGACTTGTTGACTTGTATTCTTTTGTTACATGGTCAACTTCATCAGTTGCTGCATTGACTAAGGCAGCTAAAACAGGCACACCATCTCATGTTCACTTAAAAATAGCTGCCTCTCTCCATGACTTTGTCCAATTTGGCTGGCCATAGATGTTAAAAATGGTGCATGAGACATGGAAATTCTCACTTGTGTCATCAGACACATTTCTTCAGGGATCTTGGCTCCCTGTTTTCCTCATTGGCAGCATTCAGCCACAAGTATGGAAACTCTTCCTCATCAATCATCAGTGGTTTGCTTTGCTTGCTCATGATCACATGCTCGCTACGGCATGTATTCAAACAAACATATAGACAGTTGCACAGAGGGTTTGAGATTTCCTTTCAGTGAGCAATAGCCTGTCACCTTTACCAGTGTGAGGGGATTTCCTAAATGGAGCTATTAGGCATTTTATTACTCCACCTAAATTAGAAATCAGACCCACATTATTTTCAAAACTAACTAGTCAGTGTGTGTTCTTTATGGTGATGACTTAATTAGGCCTAATTTAACATATGCTGCTACATGTTTTAGCTTGTAATGTGAGAAGTATGAGCTATGAGAGGCTCTTTACACCAAAAGAGACATACTGCCTTGTTAGAACATGAGATCCTGGAGTTCTTTTAGTTTTTCTAATGTTTAAATAATAGCATTAGTAAAATGTGTGTTTGATTTCCAGGTTGTCAAAATGTTACTAATGTTTAAATCGTGATTATATCAGTTATGTGTTCGGTGCTTTGTCCATTCACTTCTACAGTGCCATGTTTAGTTTTCTATCTGTATATAACATGTCATGACTCAGCAGGACCAGGACAATGTCTTTGGGCCAAAATCATATTTAGACAGCCTCTGCAGGGAAATCACCTCACTTTCTTGTTCTGCGATTAGTCAAATCTGGACCAACTCAATACATTTATAAGCATTTTCCCCTCCATTGACTGATTGTTCCTTGTCTGGTATCTTTAGTTTTACTAGAAGTTTAATAAAATTTTTCTCTTAATCCACTTTTATTTTCCATTTTCGGTTTGTACATTCTTTCTACATTTTTTTTTGACCTGAGGTAGAGAAGTTTTTTTGGTTTTTGGTGTTGGTTTTTGACTTATAAATAATACTATAACAGGGTTCATAAATAATAAGATTAATTATTATATATATATATATATATATATAATTAATATGACTAATAGACTATTAACTTATTTATTATTTCCAATAAACTGTTACTGTTACTACAAAGGGAAATAAAATTAACTATCATTGTAATCAAGTGTCATCCATACATATTCATTTTAGTAATCTTTTTAATAATTCATCTGATTTTACATTTGGCCTTCGAAAAGCATGTCTGTTATTTTGGTTTGTGAGATCAGAGATCTGTGCGTACGCAGGTGGGGAGGAGGTGGGCTAAGCTACAGAAACTTATCAAACCTTGTCAACACTGCCCCGGAAACTCTGGTGTGGCGGGTGCAGCGTGAATGTTGCATTCATCCTCCACAACACCCACAGTAAAAGCAGACCTGCCCACCTGCAATGCAAGATTGATGAAAGTCCTGAAGTCCAACTAGGGTCCCACATTGACATGATCGAGCTGAGCTGCTCAGTCATGCCACTATGGACCCCCTACCCCCCAATAACATAGTCCTCAATACATCTTCTTGTTTGAGACATGTTCCTCACTGCTGGGTCCATAAGTGGTCAGTCTTTCTGTAACATTGGAGGCATGGGAACAAAAGGCAGAGGATCCGATTACAGTAAGATTGATCAGATAAACAAAGAACCAACACAGGAACGGGAACCAGGAATACAGAAAAGGAGCATAGACAGGAAAAATAGTCTCCCTATTTCCCTAGTCTCCCTATTTAACACCAGCAAGCTATTGAGTTAAATATGTTTTTTTTATTTTTTTTTATTAGTGGACATCTCCAACTTTCTGGGAGGTCCTAAAACCGATCTTAATTACATATTGTCTGTTTCATGACCCTTTAGGTGCTTTGTGGGCACAAATCCGGAGAGAGGATCCAAAGCCAAGGGAAAAGTGCCATCGGAAAAAATAAACAGGACAAGTGATACAGAAGAAAATGTGTGGCAGTCAACCCACATGTTGCCACTCTTCTGTGCAAATTCCAATGGAATTTCTGAAATGTAAGGATGCACACACACACCAAGATTGCGTCTTCCTTTTATTGTTCTCTATCTGCCTTTGACTGTACCTCTCATCCTCTATATGTCTCTGACTGTACTTTTCATCCCTCTATCTGTCTCTGACTGTACCTCTCATCCCTGTATCTGTCACTAACTGTATCTGTCCTCCCCCTATTTGTTTCTGAAAGTATTATTATGTTTTGTAATATATCTAATGTATTGTCCTTTTTGCTCTTTTCAATATTTCTAGTCACACTTTGAATCCTGGGATGGAACTTCATCTGGAGCATAATTGTTATTTGGTTGATTTTTATCTGTTTGATGGAAAGTTTGTATGACTTGTTTGGCCATATTGGTCTATTCTTTAAGTGATGAAAGCTATCTGAAAACGTCTTTGTGGTTTTTAAAGGATTAGTTCACCCAAAAATGAAAATTCAGTCAATAATTACTTTGTCGTTCCACACCCGTAAGATCTTCGTTCATCTTCACAACACACATGAAGATGTGGCTCAATGAAGCCTGCATTTCTAGCAAGATCATTTCTTTTTTCAATGCCCAGAAAGCCTCTAAAACATTTAAAACAGTTCATGTGATTACAGGTGTTCAACCTTAATATTATAAAGTGACGAGAATACTTTCTTTGCCACAAAAAAACCCACCCAAAACAATTATTTTATTCAACCATATCTAGTGATGGGCAATTTCAAAACACTGCTCCATGAAGCTTAGAAGCTTTACGAATCTTTTGTTTCAAATCATTTGCTCAGAACATGTATCAAACTGCAAAAGTCACATGAACTATTGCAATTTCAAAACACTTATGACGTAATGAAGCCTCATTTACTGAAATCATGTGACTTTGGCAGTTTGATATGCTCTTGAACTGAAAGATTAATAAAGCTTCGAAGCTTCATGAAGCAGTGTTTTTTAAAAATTATTATTGTTGAATAGTCATTATTTTGTTTTTTGGCAAACAAAAAGTATTTTCATTGCTTCATTACACTAAGGTTGAACCAATGTAATCACATAAACTGTTTTAAATATGTTTTTAGTACCTTTCTGGGTTTTGGAAAAGGAAATGATCTTGCTAGCAATGTAGGCATCACTGGGCCATCAGGTTTTATAAAAAATATCTTAATATGTGTTGTGAAGATGAACAAAGGTCTTAAGTGTATGGAATGACATGAGGGTAAGAAATGACAGAATTTTCACTTTTGGGTGAACTGTTTTAATATGACCATGTTGGTCATGTTTTGGTTATGATGGCCAATATGTTCCAAGTAATAAAAATAAAAAAAATCATGCCAGAATTTCATATCCATAAAAAAAAAAAATGAAATAATTTTAAAATAAATAAAAATGAGTTTAAAATAATATACTTTTAATGTATTTTTTTCATGTAAATTTGAAAGTGGTATATAACATTTTGACCTGTTTTTTTTCTTTAGATTTTAAAAATGTTATTTAATTTATTTTTTTGGTGAATTAAGTTATGCATTATACAACACTTTATGCAGGTAAAGTTAAGTCAGCAATAGGGAAAATATATTGTATGCTATCATTTTACATACTTTAAATATAGCAAATACACATGCTTTTTTCAAAGAACTGCTTTTCACACTTAAACTACTTGAATGTGTGCATTTGCTATTTAAATAATTATGTAAAATGCCATATACAATATATTAAAAATGCAGTATACAATATATTTTTTGTAAAAATGCAGTATACAAAATATAAAAAATACTGTAAAATTTACAGTAAAATACTGGCAGCAGGGTTGCCAGCCAGTTACTGTAAATTTTACAGTCGTCTTACTGTAATTTAATTCACATAATTTAACTGTAATTGAGAATACAGTAAAAATATGTAAATTATATGTAAATTGCTGCCAGTATTTTACTGTAAAATTTACAGTAATTTTTTAACAGTGCAGTTAAACACAGGGGTATAAATACACAGGGTAACAAGCATAATGAGATATAAGTGGAGATAATTAATCCCCACTAAATCACTTGAGGGTAACTAAGGGAGCAAACAAAATGGACAAGGCAACAGGAACTAAACGGGAGTGAATAGAGAAACAAAGAGGAACAGGAAGCCTACAAAATAAGAGTTCATGACTGGGTGTTGTGACAGGTATACTCCACATCTATTATATATCATATTTATAATGTAATATTATATAAAAAAATGTATGTTAACACACACACACACAATAGATCAGTAGAATCATAGCATCTTAAAGGATAACTTGTGTGTTTGCACTTCTCTCCTCTGCTCTGTTTTTTACTTAGGGTCTTTAGATTTTACACATCCCTCTGAAACACATTTCCACAGTGTGAACTATTCACAGAGGAACAAACTTAGCCTTTTCCACCAAATGCCACCTTTCACTCTGCAATACCTCTGTTTATGCAGTCCATGTGTTTACACACACAAACACTCTCCCAGAGCACTCCTAGCTGGCCAGTACAGTTGCACTACTATGAGTCTTCTAACTGAAATCTCTCACCAACTCTTTTAAATCCTCAACATGAACATAAGCCCACCATCTGCCATTCGAGAAACTTTATTGGAGGCCATACTAAAACAACTGAACTAAAGGTTTCCTGCTGTACTATGTTTTGCAGAAGCCCTTTTTGGCACTGACATGCTTGTAAAGCTCTCACGTTCCAGTGATAGACTCATTTGGCATTCTTTCAGCAAGCAATAGGTTGATAAGGTTCTGAAGACTTTCTGATTAAAAATATGTTTGTGGAAACACATTCATGATCTAAGCTCCTAAAAACATAATGTAATAAACTGAAATGCAGTTCTCCAAATTCACCCTCAAGTTGTTTCGAACCTGTACGGGTTTATTTTTTCTGTTAAGCACAACAGAATATATTTTGTGGAATAGAACATATATTTTATTTCTGTAATAAAATGAAGTATTCTAAACTATACTTCTTATTCACAACGACAGCTTGTGCCTTGACAGTGTCGAACTTCAGTTGAAGAAAATGAGTGGATTTCATAGTTCAGATGGCCTTATCTCACACTACTAAATTCACATTAGCTTATAATAAAATTGTGGTGGCCATATTGCATCTCTCCTGTGGGAATATTTAGGCCAAGAGATCACAGTGGAGCGCAGTACGGTAACCAAGACTGGGTACAAAATCTCTCATTCTAGAGTGAGCTCCTCCATTTAACCAGCAGTACTGCTCCATCTGTCAGCCCTCGCTTTTACTTCTGTGGCTCTTGAAGTTAGAAGTCATAAACCCACAGATGTTTGTGGAGGTTTACTTTATAAACCCAACACAGAACATTTCTAACGGGAGAAGAGATTGATTGTAATGCTCACGCTGCAAGGTGCTTTATTTCTTGCTATATAACTGGTCTGTTTGAGGCATTCGTGTGCGAGTACCTCTACACTCATCATAGAGATTTTTGCAGCAATCAAATTTGGTGTAACGTAGAAACAAATTGTACTCATAAATTGCTACTAAGTTAAGCAAATCATAATAAGAAATAACAAGTAACATTGAATTAAGCATTAAACGTTGAAGTAGAAAAACTGAAATAGTATTTTCTTGTAAAATGTACTCCAATAATCATTTAATTTTCAACTTAAAAAAAACTAAAAAAATAAAAAAATAAAAATAAAAAAATTATATATATATATATATACAAACAAATAAATTAATAAATAATGCATTGAGAATGAGAACATAAATAAGTTGATTAATAAATACTAAAAACTATTAATTTTATTTTATTTTTTTTATTTTTTTTTTACACTACAATTTTAATTTACAACAATACATATTATTTCTTTATTTTTATGAAGATAGTTAATAATAATAATAAAATATATAAATTAAAATCAATTAAAATCTCTTATTTTATGTCTAAGGGGTTTCGGGAAGGTTTTGGGAAGTGCTGGTTTTTCAGATACTCCGTAGAGTTTGTCAAATTTACAATTAAATGAGGAATCCAACTTACAATAGAAACAAACCCAATGGCCTCAGAGGACTTCCTGTTTTGCACATGAAGGAAAGGGGTGTAAGAAACTGAAGAAACTAGCTTATTCTGCAACCACAAAATTTTCCTCAGTCTGTCTATAGGAATTAAGAGCAGAAAAACCCAAATGTTTCAAAACTTGAGGAGATATTCCAGTGACCATGTCAAAACATCAAGCCCGTAAATTAAGTCAAACCTTCCACCATCCCTCAGGGGTCAAGAGGCACAGATTACTGACGGTAATCGAAGGAAGCTAGGAAACCACACTGAGAGTAAAATAAAAATAATTTATAGGAAGTACCCTGACAGAAAAAAAGAGATTGATAACAAAGAGATGCATTGGGATAAAGGAAAAAACAGCAGGCGTCAGAGTCTTGCGTGCGTCACTCATGGCCTCTCAATCTCAGGGATGTGTGAGTGTTATCTCTGTACCATCCCGTCTGTCAACATTCCCCATGCTCTGATAACACCACGACCCTCCCGGCAAACTCCTTTAAAGGACAAGTATGCACTTAATGAAGGAAACATACCTAACTATTATGTGCAGATGTTAAACGTGCTTGAACATGATTCCATGCAGTTTTCAGTTGCAGGTAAAAGCTACATCCAGTGTTTAAGAGTGAAAATCATGTACTACAAAAAAATAAATAAATAAATAACCTCACTACTGCACATTAAGCAAGTGCATACTTGTGTACTTATATCTAGACTCAGTACTTGTGCAGCTTCATTAGATTGTTGTTTGTCTTAATGATTGTTAAAGCCAGATATTTAATTAAGTAATAAATAAAGTATTATTTATAATTATTTCTATGCTTTGCATTCTTAAAAACAATGTACACACAATAAGACCAAGTAAAAGAATAAGGACATAAAAAAGCCTCACTAATCATCCTTATGCTAGGAAACATTCTGAGCTTTGGCTGTTCTCTAAAAATGTTTGTCTGCCAGCGGATCAAAGCCCGTCTTCTTTCTGTTTCATGTTGCACAATTTTACATAAGCTTGCAGAAACTTTTCACAGAAACGTGCAGTTTGGTGAGCTGAGAAGGCTTTCTTATGCAAGGCCTGCAGGCTCATTTCCCGAATGTTTTGTCATTCTCTTCTGTGACAAAGAGGATGTAAACGAGTCTATCTTTATATGGAGGTCTGTGATTCACCCTCTGTTTTTTCTCTGTACTTACCACAATTGACATATGACCCATAGATGTCATTATTAACAAAAAACACAAAATCAACACTTGAAACAAGCTTCGTCCAGTTAGGTTCATATTACTTAACACATGTTCAGTTGTATGTTTTGGAATAAGAGTTTTGTTTTGTAAGAGTGACTGTCTTAAAATTATTTTATATATATAATTGTGACTTGTTTCTGATAGTGTTACTTAATATGTCACAGTGTTGCAACTCTATTTCTCATTATTGCAATTTTACATTTGACAACTTCTTATTAATTGACTTTCAAAACCGGACTATTTCTATAACTGCATCTTTAATTATAGTGTGACTTTATACCTCGCAACTGTTACTTAATTTTTCATAATTGTGACTAGCGGTGGGCCGTTATCAGTGTTAACGTGCTGCGTTAACGGCAGACTCTTATTGGGTGTAAAAAAATATATATATCGCCGTTAATCTATTCTCAAAGTTGGGTTGGTAGCTGGGTCTATACTACGCGAGCTATGATGACTTTCACCTTGATATTTTAGCGCGGATGTATACCCAGCTGAATCTGTAGGGGGTGAGAACGAGTCTTCGAACCTGTGTGTATGCCTACTGTGAAATCACCTCATCAAAAGTGACGTGATAATATGAATGCACCTGAAGCCGCCAGGTTTGCTTCAGGGAATTTATTCATTTTTTTAAGAAGTTTCCAAATGGAAACCTCGACAAGACTCACGCCTGTTTCACACATACTCCGTCTGCAGTGCGTATGCAGTCCGTGTGCGTTTCGTATCTGGTGCAGAAGGGACTCATACTCATTGTGCTTTCACACAGGACGCGTTTGCAGTCGCTACTCGGTACGTGAACGATCGCTGCATTGCTGCAGACGCAACGCCACTGGAACGTACTGACGGGCCCCAACCTCGTGAACGCTGGAATCCGTTAACGCATACGCACTGCAGAGGGATTATGTATGAAACAGGCGTTAGGTTGTTTGCACCTTGTGCAATGTGGAATTAATTTACAGCTTTCTCAAGCAGTTTGTGATGCATTTTGGAATCAGGAGATGAGCCCCTGGTCTAATGCACCACCTGGCTTGAGAAACCCATTCTCAAAGACTCAACGTTATTTTAGTCATTATTTTATTTGGGTAGCATATATATTCCGAATGCCTTCGCAGAATTCAAATGAGCAATTTTAATCTAGATTAATCAAGATTAATTCCAAGATTACAGTGAGATTAATCTAGATTAAGAAAATTAATCATTATTGTAAATATGACTGTTTCTCACATCTGATATTTATTTTTTTCAAAATTGTGACGATAATTCTTGTAAGTGTGACTTTATATGTCATAATTGTTGTTTTTTTATTACTTATTTTATTTCTCGTATTGTGACTATACCTCAAAAAGTGGCTTTATTTTGATCAATATTGCTTCTAACAATATTTCTCAAAGAGTTGCTAATTTTCTCTCAAAGCTCTACATAGAAACTTGTTGTCTTCCGGATCCATTTTGACTTTCAATTATACTTTGCTCTGTGTGCTCAGCCACACGCGATAGCTTAGCACATTCACAGCGTAATCACACATATGACTGTTTGCCTGTGATGGTGCAGTGCAAATACAACTCTTTGAGAGAGAGCACAGTGACCTACCTCTGTGTAAACGCTAAACTAAGTGTCAGATTTAGCTTTGGAGTTGCATGCTGCACTAAGCCCAAGAGTGCTGCTGTGCAGTCTAGCGGATCACACTTCAAACAGCCCATGTGGTTTGAGTATTCACCGGAACATCCCTAGCTTTATGAATAGAACCCTTTCTCAAAGCCGGACTTGACTTGTCAGCCCGAGCAGGACGCAGGTGGTGTGTGAACTGTGTGCTTATACCTGAGGAAATTGTCCATAAATCTGCCTTCATCTAACTCTGCTTTAAGAGCCACAGGTTTCACCACATCGTCTCAGTGACACGGTTTCGTGAGAGCGAATGCTCTCAGGTCAACTCATAAGTCTGGGTTTTGCTGTGCTGGACTTGGTAACTGTCAAGCCTGAAATGAATCACCCCTGAGTGTAGAGATGTTCCGATACCCTTTTTCTCTTCCCGATACCGATTCCGATACCTGGGCTCAGGGTATCGGCCGATACCGAGTACTGATCCGATACCTGGGTGTGTATCTGTATATACAGCTGTATATACTACTAGCCCTGTGTAAATTGCTAGAATTCTTTTTATGGTGTGCTTCAGACAGATCCCTCAATAAAACATGAACAAATACATGGTGAACTACTGTATTTATTACAGTATTTTTATTATCTAACATGAATTTGACAGTATTATTTATTTTCATATGCAAAAAAGAACTTCAAATGCAGCCAAAAATCTAACACCGCAAACTAAAAAAGGTATTTAAGTTTTACAATATAACTGTATAAAAAAACTGCAACAAATAAGTCTAGGAATATAAAAAAAGATCTATTAATCAGATAATCTCTTTACAACAAAACAAGTAAAAAACAAGCAACCATCTAGGCATAATTATTATTATTATAGAGACGTATTATTATTACTGTAGGCTACAACAGTAGCTTTATATATTGTCAATTTACTCATGTAAACCAAACATTTATTTTAATGGGCTGCCATGAAGATCTTTGAGTGTCTGTGTTTATGATATGACAGTATTCTCAAATGAAACGGTAAATTCTCATGAAGTGACGGTTTATGCGTTCGTGTCCTCATGACACACAGCAGAGACTACAAAACAGCGAGCTCTCGCGCATCTGTGCCAGTCACCCACAGAGATGTAGATTTTGCGGGAGTAATATTTAAATAGTATTTTGCAGTTTAATATTCACAGACACTAGTATATATTCGGCTACTGTCTGGAGCCCTGCGCTTTGACTTACACGGAAGCGACTGAACGCAGCTGCCGGTACTGAATATACTTGAGAGTCTGTAACTACCGGTACTACAGAGACATACTGCTAACCACTGATCTATAATATAGAAGCGGCTTCACTGTCTTTTGGCAGTTTAGAATGTGATGAGTGATCCAGTCATATATAGATCAGGGCTGCTAACGCGTTTTCATTTCTTCTTCGCTGCTCTAAACAGGGGTTGCTTGTGGCAACACAGCACAACTTCCTGTGTTTTCAATGCATTTTGAGCAGCGAAGAAGAACCGTGCAGCGGTTAGGCAAAGCTTGCGGTCATAACTAGGTATTTTTTAAGAAAATGGTATCGGATCGGTATATGGGTTCATGTACTCGCCGATGCCGATGCCAGAATTTGTTGTGGTATCGGAGATATTTCCGATACTAGTATCGGAATCGGAACAACTCTACCTGAGTGGATAAGTGTTTGTGTGTGTGTGTGTGTGTGTGTGTGTGTGTGTGTGTGCGCATGTGGACGTCTAATCGGCTCGATCTGGAAATGCCTTTTTGCATCTGATATTTACGCACATTTGAGTCAGAACAAAACTAAGGAATTGCATTCCCTAGATTTCAAAGGAGACGTTGGGTGTCAGGGTTGATATGAATTTGTTTAAATGCAATGGCAATTCTTTAAAAAACCCAAAAGGGTTTGGACCAGTCTTGGCCAGTTTGCTGGTGATACCTGGTTAAAGGGATACTCCACCCCAAAATGAACCTTTTGTCATTAATCACTCACCCCCATGTCATTCCAAACCCGTAAAAGCTATGTTCATCTTCAGAACATATTTTGGATGAAATTTAGAATTTTCATTTTGGGGTGGAGTAACCCTTTAAATTTGGTCTCTCAGGCTGGCCAAACTAGTCTTAGTAGTCTGACCAGCTGAAAAGTGTCCAGAACCACTTTAAAACTAGCCAATAAACCAGCTTGAGGTAATCGGATGAGACTAGCAAACAAGTTCAGGATTGTTAAATACTGTACTTTAGAAGGGCAGAATGTTAAGTAGGCTACATTTACAATTAAAGATTTTTTATTATTTCTTTAATTCACATTTATTACTATTTTATATATTTTATTCACATTATTTCATTTATTTTAGTGGGAGAACCTATCTATACTGTTGTTTCTCAATACAGAACTGGTAATGTTATTCATATATGACTAAGGGTGATGCAGGTGCATCTTTGTAAAGATGACAGACTGTCTTTTTAAAGATGCCTTTTCACCCGTGAGTTTCTGGATGTGGGTAATGGTCACAATTGCTTCCACACGTGTCTGGGCATTAAGCACGCTGAGGTTGTATTCATTTGGATAGGCCCTTATCCGCACTGGTATATTAATTGTAAGTTGTTAGCAGTGCACCTTGCCTTGTACCATCTAAAAAGGCGCTTACGGGGAAAGCACGTGCTGGTCCAAACAGACAACACTGCGACCGTTGGATACATCAAACGACAAAGTGTTCTGTGCTCCGGATGGTGCGTTGACAACAATCTTTCTCTGAATATGGAGAAGACGAAGGAGATTGTTTTTGACTTCAGGAGAGCACACACTCAGCACATTCCTCTGACCATCAATGGTGCGAGCAGCACCAAGTTCCTGGGTGTGCACATAACAGAGGACCTCTCCTGGACTGAAAACACAGCAGCACTGGCCAAGAAATCACAGCAGCGTCTCTACTTCCTCCACAAACTGAGGAGAGCCAGAGCCCACCCCCCATCATGTACACCTTCTACAGAGGCACCATCAAGAGCATCCTGACAAGCTGCATCACTGTGTGGTATGGGGCCTGTAACGCGTCCTGCCCAAAGACTCTGCAACGCATAGTGAGAGCAGCTGAGAAGATCATTGGTCTCTCTCTCCCCTCCCTCCAGGACATTTATGGAACACGTCTCACTCGCAAAGCCCTCTGCATCTCAGGTGATCCCACACACCCGTCACACATCTTTTTCAGTCTGCTGCCATCATTGAGGAGACTGCAGAGTTTCCAGGCCAGGACCAGCAGACTTAAGGACAGCTTTATCCATCAGGCTGACATCCCCAGGTCCCTTATTGTATAGTTGTTATATTTTATATTTGATCTACAGTAGATTTTTAGGCTCTACTGTTAATGTTATCTGTATGCACTGGGGGTCTGAGAGTAACGCAGTTCTGATTCTCTGTATGTATGTACTGTACATGTGGAAGAATCTACAAATAAAGCAGACTTGACTTGACTTGAAAATCTCCTTTTTGATCAGGAGTGCTTGTGTGACAGTTTTGACAGGAATCTCACAGCATGATGATTCATGTCAGTCTTTTTTCTTTTTAAACAGCTTTTTTTAAAACCAACAAAAGCTCTGAACACATCAGACCAAAAATATAATTCACTCAGCATTTCATTAAAAAAAAAAAACAATTTGAAAAAAATATTTTTACTATTTGGTTTTACCTCACACCTTTCATGAAAAGCCCGCAGCATTCCACTTTAGCACTTTGGGTGTGCCTTTCATTGCGTAAGAGTTTTGTTAATTCAAATGTACCAGTGTATCACTGTGACTTATAACAGGAGCAACCAGTTTGTGCACCAGGCAAGGAAGTCGGTACTTGAGGAAAAGGCCAACTTTCATTTTAGTTTCCATTATAACAGTGTCACACCTGTTACTCAAAGGCACTCTGTTGGATGTTCTTTAGAAATTTTCCAAATGACTCGAATGAAGACACTAATGAATAAAATGCTGACAACATATGGTCAGAGTGGTACAAACTTTGTCCTCTTAATGCATCATTCCATGAGCTCAGCACCCTTATTTACTCTCACAATGACGTGTGGCTAGTTAAGTTTGGTCATCGGCCACAGGAGGAATAGACTGGAAAAGCGGTAATAGGTCACTGAAATAGGAATTCTGCACATGTTTATGTTAAGAACTTTAAGAAAACACAAAGTTGACAGAAGTCCAGTTTTCTATTTTGGCAGGTAACGCTGCTGATGAAACTTTTCAATGAGTGTTGGCAGGGTGAGATGTCGGGACATGTTTGAGTACTGCCTGCACTCATTTGTTCTGATTTAACATGAAATTAATTAAATCAGAAGATTACTGAAGTTTTCAGTCTTTCTCGAAAATTGTATATTTAAATTACTGTTCTACTTAGCATCTATTTAAAATTATTTGTGCTAAAATTGTTTCAAAGTAAATACTATATTTTTTTGTATAAACACACATACAAACACACACACACACACACACACACACACACACGCATGCACGCACGCACGCACACACACACACACACACACACACACACAGACACACACCATTAAGAAGAAAGAATTGAAGACAATGATTTATATTGTATATTTTTTAGGTAATGCTATATTAATATATTATACATTTATCTTCATGCAGTTTTTTTACTGAAACATTCTAAAATAATTTGAAAGAAGACAAATAATAATACTATGGCTGGATCTTATTTGGGGTTTTGAGTTGATAAACAAAGAATCAAAGTTTTGAATCATTAGTTCACTGGCATAATTAGTTTAAACTGATTAATGGAAATTAATCAAACTTAGCAACTCGCTCGCTATTTACTGGAGATCAAAATCACAGTGTGTAATTTCTGCAGGAATAGTGTAAACAAATCACTAATAATGTGTGTAGGAAATGTAATGTAAAAAAAAAACATTTTTTAAAATTAAATTAAATTATATTAATGCATTTAGCAGACACTTTTATCCAAAGCAACTTACAGTGCATTCAGGCTATACATTTTTACCTATCATGTGTTCCTGGGGAATCAAATCCCCAACCTTGCACTTGATATTGCAATGCTCTGCCAATTTTTAAATCAGTTTCCTTCATCATGAAAATGAAAATGGAAAAGAAAACGGATGGCATGTCAGTAGTGGCCTATAGGCTTGTGTTGATGTTTTGATGGCGGCCAGGACAGGTGGGGTCAATAGCCCTGTGCCCTCTGGCTTGGGCTGGTTGTGTTGACTCATGTGGCGATGAGTCAGAGCCCTGGTTAAGACAGCGCACACTGACTCATCCTGCAGCTCAAGGAATTTGTTTAATGCAGGCGACAGCTGCTCAGTCCACATCAGCACATGGCTTTGGGAGAATCCCAATCTAATGCTGTCTCTCTCATGGACAGACGAATCCAATCTCTTTTTTTTTATTTAATTTTTTTTTATATATATAAAAGTGATGTGATTATTGGTTTATTTTTAAATCGTGTCTTTAATTCTTAGCTTTGTTGTTTGGATTGTGAGCAAGTCACTACATTTGTTATTTTTATGACATTAAAGTTAAAGGAGAAGTGTGTGCTTCCTGCACTTTCACTTCCCAGTAAATGGCTTTTAGTACTAGGGTAACAAAATTAAAAGAAAATTATGCGGTTTTGTTTTGATTCTGATTTGGTGTGTAGTTGATGCTATCTGTTTATTTGATCATGTTTGTGCTGCACATAGCGAGAATGATGGGAAATGCAGAGATGTATAAAGTACTAGAGACCCATACTTGAGTAAAAGTACAAGTGCTCTATCAAAAAAGTGACTTGAGTAGAAGTTGAAGTGCTCTTTAAGCACCACACTTAAGTAAAAGTACTAAAGTATTCAACATTTTTTGTACTTAAGTATTGCAAGTAGTCTATTTTAAAATTTACTACTCAAGTACTGAAAGTAAAAGTAGAAGTATTGTGTTATGTAGCTATTAAAGAAAGTAGTCCAAAGTTTGAACATATTGTTTTTACTATTTCAAATGATTAACCTAAAGGACCATCACAATTCCTTTGACTGTAACTTCTTGTAAACAAAAAAAAAAAAAAAAAAAAAAAAACGGTTACTAGGGTTAGTTAGCCCAATTTGCTAAATTATGTCATTATTAACTTACCCTCATGTTGTTTCAAACCCGTAAGACATCAGAGGGTCATTTAGAATTTTTTGAAGCATCGAAAATACATTTTGGTCCAAAAATAGCAAAAACTATGACTTTATTTAGCATTGTCTTCTCTTCCGTGTCTGTTGTAAGACAGTAAAAAACAAAGCAGTTTGTGATATCCGGTTCGCGAACGAATCGTTCGATGGAACCGGATCTTTTTGAAACAGTTCACCAAATCGAACTGAATTGTTTTAAACGGTTCGCGTCTCCAATACGCATTAATCCACAGATGAATTAAGCTGTTAACTTGTTTAATGTGTCTGACACTCCCTCTGAGTTAAAACAAACCAATATCCCGGAGTAATTCATTGACTCAAACAGTACACTGACTGAACTGCTGTGAAGAGAGAACTGAAGATGAACACCGAGCCGAGCCAGATAATGACTCGTTCACGAGTCAAGAACCGTTTCTGTCAGACACGTCCGATTCGTGAACCGAGGAGCTGATGATAGCCTACTGCAAACCGACACACAGAGCGTCTGAAACGAACTGATTCTTTTGGTGATTGATTCTGAACTAATTCCGTGTTAATGTTATGAGCCCAGGTGCAGTCAACGCCAATGACGCCATTGCATCGAGCGCAAAAGAATCGGTGAACTGTTTTCTTCAACTGGTTTATTGAATCGAACTGTCAGAAAGAACTAACGTTACTGGTCATCCGAGAACCGATGCAACCGGTTCTTGACTCGTGAACGAGTCATTATCTGGCTCGGCTCGGTGTTCATTTCTCTCTTCACAGACAGCAGTTCAGTCAGCATGCGCAGTCTTCTTAATCGCTTGATTCGCTCAATGATGTGCCTGCTTCATCAAACCTGCCATGCCATCTACAGTTCTGGCAGTGGTTTGTAATGGAATGATTCGTAAATTTTTTATAATTGTAACGAGTAACGATGCAGCACATAAAAAAAATATCGGAGTAAAAGTATTAAACTCAGCGAAAGTATGTACTGAAGTAAAAGTGGAAGTAGGAGAAAAAAATAATACTCTAGTAAAGTACAGATACCGCCTTTTAGTACTTAAGTACAGTAGTGAAGTAGTTCTACTTCGTTACTATACATCTCTGGGGAAATGTAGTTTCACATCTTATTGAGTAACTGAAAATTTTACATAAAATGCATTCAAACCACACTGTACAGTCATTGTATGTAATGGCAACAAATGATGTGACTAACAATTCCTGTTAGCTTTAATTCAGAGATTAAATAAGGTGTTTATTAAGTTGAATATAAGTCATGGCTGGTCATGTGATCTGCAAGCTTTATGTATAAATCAGCTTTATCTAAGCCACTCACTAGAGTTCTCACATTAATCAATCTTGTCAAAAGTATTATCATTA
This sequence comes from Carassius auratus, assembly GCF_003368295.1. Lineage (NCBI taxonomy): Eukaryota > Metazoa > Chordata > Actinopteri > Cypriniformes > Cyprinidae > Carassius > Carassius auratus. Next base: position 4,502,040 of record NC_039282.1, read on the forward strand.
TTTAGTTCATGTTCATGTCTGTGCTCCTTTAATCGGAGGAAATACTGAAAGGTTTGGTGCCTAATGCTTTCCATTCATTTGTAGCAGGTAAAAAATAATGCTTTTTAATTTTCATGATTTATTTCTTTTTTTTTATTGCAGTCACAGTCATGCATTGTTACATGTGGCTAACATGTACAAATATTAAACTTGAAAAAAAAAAAAAGATTGTATGATTTACTAATTACTAACGTAATTAATTACAGATAAAAGACAAGCAGCACACTGAATTAAACATGAGATTTGGAAGAAGAAATACTATTTTCTTCAATCCTACTCCAAAAATATCTGTAATTAATTATAATTACTATTTATTTATTTTGTCTTTACATTGTAGCACTGTTTTTGAGAAAATGTGTTTTTGTAAGAAATACTATATATGGGTTTTGCCAGTTAGAAACTTGCCCGGTGAGGTTTTAATCATAACCTTCATTATGGTTTTTATTTTCATTATACCAATATGACTCAAATCCCTGCATCTTATTATTCTAAGTTTGCTTTATTTATTCATATTGAAATGTGAGTGTTGGAGTCATTGTGAAAGTCCACTAGTGGCTTCTGGTTTTTAGATATAGTGGCTTCAGGTTTTTAGATATATATATATATATATTTTTCACGTGATTCTCATTTCTTGCACAGCTTATCATCTGGAATCTCTTTTCATTTGTCAGTGAAATATGGCTGGGCGGTGTTGGTCAAAACCTGTTAGTGAGCATTTAGGATGAGATGGAAAAGGATATGGTGAAATGGATAGCCCTATGAATTTTACAAAGTGCTTAGCATGAGTAATGCTCATCTTTTGGAACTATGTGAATCATCTGCCTTTTTATTTTTTATAAACCTATTTCTATTTGACGGTGCAATGGATATCATTAAAAAAAAATATATATTTCCAAAGAATAATGAATCTTCTGGCACAGAAGCCAGATTCATGTGTGTTTCTTTTTTTTTACCAGGTATCTCATGTGGAATGCCTTTAAAATACCTTGATTTTCATTCTAGAAAATCGAATGTCAAAAATTGTGTGAGCGATGGCATGACTGGCTGATCTTCCATGTGTAAGCACAGATTTGCGCAATAGGACGTAGAATTTCAGCGCATGAGAACGTATCATTCTTAAACCTTCATTCTGTGCATGTCTGTGGAAAATGTCACCCCCTAAGAACCAAATCGAAATAACTCTTTGAAATTATATCAATAAATTCAAAATGAATATTGGTTAAGAAATTCCAAGGAACTAAACACTGTTGAAGTATCGAGGTGGAGAATTTACCGGGAAGGATATTCATAAACCCATCCGGAGCTGTAGATTCCAGATCATATGTTGGATTTCGGTGTGCATAGATGATATTTGTGTTTAAAAACCTCAATCCAGCTCCAGAATGCTAGTATTTGCGGTAAAGAAGGCTACTCTTAAACCTGACTAAGTTATAACATAGTTTGCCTCTGATTGTTTTTGCCAAGTTTGTGCAAAAGGTATGTTTTATAAGCAAACATGTCACTCAGGGTCAAAAAAATCTTCACTTCTACAGCGCTGTAAACAACTCTGCGATGAATCACTGTGTTCTATTGTGTAATGTTGGACTATACAGGTACCATTACCTTATGTTCTGACTCATTCTCCATTAACAGGCCACTCCTCCATGCCATGATAGCAACATAATACAGTTTCATCAGTAAATAGAGTAAATACATCAATCATTGTGTGAATAGATCCAATGGCGGATGTTACCTGGGACAAACTTTAATTGTTCAAAAATAAACAAAGGTTGCCCTTAAGCCATCTGTGTAAGGACCCCAAATTACATACATTTCATATTTTAACCTTTGACAAGTTAAAATCATTATTTCCTTTGCGGAATTTTGGCAGATTGCATGAAAACCAGTGAGAATCTTAAAAAAAAAAAGAGAAAAAAAAAATTACAGTTAAATAGCATTAGATTTGGGGTGCAAATCTGACCCAAAGGCAAAGGAGAGTTAAAACTCAAACGTTAAAATATATTAATATTACCATCAAAAGGCTCAGTGATGTGCAGTATTGACATGATGCAGGCTGAATAGTAAAATGTACTTTAAAATGTTAGTTTCTAAATGCCTCTTGAAATTTGATGGGTTCTTGCAACCAATAATTCACAACACAAAACACACTGTAGTCAGCAAAAACCTTGTTTATCTTCAATACAACTTTTATCCAGCATAGTTTTGGTGTTAGATGATGAGGGCATGTCACACACTCTTGCCGTGTTGCCGTCTTTCCTGTTTTTGTTTCTACCAGGTGACATCATTTTGAGATTAATTTGTGTTAGGTTTTTACATCACCAATACATATCATGGGAAGACTTATTTTCAAAAAGCATATTTATATATCACTCACACACACACACACACACACACACACACACACACACACACACGTATGTATGTATATCATTTATAAGCTAATTTAAGTTTGATGTCAGCAGCAAAAGTCATAAAGCCTATTTATTTGTCACACATAATTATAAAAAGTGACATTTTATAAGCTAGTTGCTTTTTAATTGGTTATATTTAGCGTTATTTCCCTCTGGCCACAATCAGAACAGACCTTCAACCCACCAATTGAAAACCACTGTACATGATGAATGCTTTAAAAAAATATGATCAGGTTGAAAATGTATTTATTTTTAATTAAATGTATTTATTTACGGTGACAGCACCGGCAGCAGTGTTTATAATGTCTGTTTTGGAATCCTTTATTTATGTTTTTATGTTGTGTTTTTACATTTTAGCATCGTCATGGAGACTATAACCTGTTCCACAGCATTCCTCCACAGATTAGATGTGGTCTACATAAGTGCTGTCACACAAACAAAAACCTGTTGAGAAACAAACCACATGAGTTGATTACCTTTTTTTAGCGTTCAGAGGAATGTTTTCAATTAATTCACAGTCTTAGTATCGGCTGAGGCAGCAAAAAAAAAAAAAAAAAAAACACAATTGTTGGACTGGAGAGCATTATAATTATTTCAAAATTCAAATGCATAAAAACAAACATTGTGAGGGCCGTAAACAGGTAGACATTTTGAAATGTTCTCTGTATTGGATACGCTGAGTTGTAAAATCTATATCTGTAGGTGTGCGCTGACTGTGCCAAACCACAATGACTCACAGTCACATGAGGCGAACGAGGAAGTGCAGGCCACAGTTAGTTACAGCTCATCTGTGTTTCACTTGATCCCATACACTCATCTTTATGTGTTGTCATCCATATGCAGCAGATCTAAGATACTGTTATTTTTATTGCTCATTTAGTAATTGGACAACCAGGGAGCAACAGTATAGAAGTGCTGTGACAAGTCTCTGTTACTCTAGCACAGAACTCATAGTAAGGTTTATTCATTGTGCATTTTTTATTTAATATATTAGAGGAATAGAACGAACATTAGTATAAGAATAATTCCTTCTGCATTCTGGATCAGTTGCAGAAGCTTGATTGTACATGCCAGAAGGCCTGCCAAGAGAGCATTACAATAGTCTAGTCTGGAGTGCACAAGAGCTTGGGCAAGGAGTTGTCTGGCCTGCTGTAATAGTTAAGGTCCAATCGTCCAATGTTGCACAAGGCAAATCTGCAGGACCGGGCTGTTGTAGCAATCTGATCTGTGAAGCTAAGCTGATCTTCAATCACAACTCTAATATCCCTGGCTGTTATGGAAGGAGTTATGGGTAACGAACCTAGCTGTATAGAGAAATTGCGATGAAGTGCTGGGTTGCCTGAGACCACGAGCAATTCTGTCTTAGCAAGGTCGAGTTAAAGGTCATGGTCATTCCACCCAGAAATGTCTGTCAGACAGGCTGCAATGTGAAGAGAAGAGAAGTGGTCCAAGCACTAAGCCCTGAGGAACCCCAGAAGCAAGAACCTTACCCCTCCAAGACACCCTGAATGACCAACCTAAGAGTCAAGCCTTAAACTGTTAGATGAGATGCCTGAGATGCCCATCTTCATGAGGGTGGACAGGAGGATCTGGTGGTTAACTGTGTCAAAAGAAGCAGACAGATCCAGCAATATGAGTATTGAGGATTTGGAAGCTGCTCTTGCCAGTCTCAGTGTGAAGAGAGGTATAACAGGTATAACTGAAGAAGAAATGGCCTGAAGGAGGTGAGTGTGAATAGGATCTAGCGGACAGGTAGTAGGATGATTGGAAAGGATAAGTTTAGAAACGTCCACCTCCAAGAGTGGAAAGAAACGGAAGGAGAGTGTGTATTTGTTGTTAAGATGGGGGAGTGGGTGGGTGGGTTGCTGTTCAATTTGTTATGGTTTTATGTCGATAGCAGTGGAGATATTTGCAGAGAAGGAAGAGAGGAATGATTGATACAAACTAAGGTGTTGGTAATGGAAAAGCTGAACTATTTATTAAAGGTCAGAAGTCATATGCAACCTGTGGTCTAGAAAATATTTTGAGGAAATCTCTCTCTCTCTCTCTCTCTCTCTCAATAATGTGACTGTGCACATGACAACTGGAAAAGATTTTCAGACAGTTCTGGACTTTTTTCTTGCTTTACAAATCTGTTGTGATCAAAGATACTACAAATATTTGCAAAGTCATATTTTTGGTGGAAAAATCAATGTGAGATGCTTAGTCATGAACTGAAAAAAAAACTTTTTGTTATCTCTAGACTCTAGAAAATTTTATCATATTTTGATACCTCAGCAACAAAACAAAAAACTCCTCAAAAATAGAATGAAAAATAAAAATAATCTTAAAAAAAACACTGCCTCATCACCCCTTGGTCCAACATACAGATGCCCAGCTCAAAACTCAGGCCACTGGTTAAACCGCTGTTGCTGATGATTCTGAGCAATATTTTGAAAGCACTGTAAATCCTGGCTCAAATGACGCATTTGACAGAAAAAAGTAAAAATTGTTTACTTGTAGTTGACTTTGCATACTAAGTAAATGAGAAGAAAATCATCATCACATCATCACATTTAAAGCAAATTGGAGCCTAGAAAGTTTCTTGTAATGGAATCTGATCAGCAAAAATATTGTGATGTCTGGACCTGATTTGCTGAATAATGTGCTGATCTACATTGTGTTATTCGCATGCTAAATGACCTCATCCTGTCAAAGGTTCAGTCATGTGAAATTCAAAAGGCCAGTAACAATTGAAACATCTTCTATTGGAATTGGAAAATACAAAGAGCTAGTAATCCGGTAAGGGTGGAGACAAATATTTAGTAATTTTTAGGATGAGACATTGTACGGACTACACTTAATGATGACTCTGTGCCCTCTTTCAGACAGTGATGCCACTCAGTAGGCAACTATATCAAGGTGGCGTTCATTTCACAACAATGTTTAAAGGAGCAGTTCGCCCCAAAATTAACATTTTGTCATTATTTATTCACCTTCCAAACAGTTCATATTATATTCTGTGGAAACCTAAAGCATAACAGTCTCAGATCTTTCGGTATATAGTGACCACATTTGTCAAGTTCTAAAAAGACATTAATGCACACCAAAACAAAACAAATAAAATGATAAAAATTGCCCAAATTTAACACTCACTCACTCACTCACTCAATCATAAAAAATAAAAATAATATAAAATAAATTACAATAAAATAAAATAGCCCACATGACTTTGTACACTATGGTCCCAAGTCTCCAAAGACTAAATAAAAATGACAAAATAACACACACACATACACAAGCAAACAAATAAATAAATACCAAAAAAAAAAAAAAAAAAAAAAAAAGAAAGAAAGAAGAAAAATAGCCCAAATGACTTGTACACCATATTCCAAGTCTTCTGGAGCACCATGTTGGTCTGTTACTCACACAAAGTTCTTCTTAGGACTCCACACAAGTTATTTTTTTTACTTATTTATTGAAAACCTTTTTTTTTTTTTTTTTTTTTTTTGAATAGCTACATACATCAATGACAATGACTTAATTAATTTCATAATTTATACGTTTAAAAACAGTTCCGAATGGAGGATGAGCAGGGGAGGGTTAAATGTCACAACAAAACAGACATTCAGTCTATTATATAACCGTGTCCTCTTTTTAAACCACTGTTGGTGTTTGCTCATTGTTTAGCATTATTTGCCATAGCAACATTCACTTAAATACCAACATGTGTGTTGGAGTTTCCTCCATGTCGAAAGCCTATTACCACATTTAAGTGAATGACCAGTATTTGTCCTGATTTCTTATTACATTTAAATAATAACATTTTACTTGAATAATTCATTCATCTATCTGTCACTGATTTTACCCTAAAATGTATTTTGGCCCACTTTCTTTATCTCCAGATTATTCCACGTTTTGATGCAATAATTAGTAAGTAGTACACAGGGGTAAACAAGAATATTATTATACTGCAGTTAAAGTTCATTGTCATGTTTGATAGATTATTGGACCGCAGTATGATGTCAGGGAAGATGGTAAAATCTGCCAATGATCATTTGAGGTTTTAATATGGGAAGCAAGTGAAGTTAAGATTCAAGGCCTTACAAAATATATCTTAAAGCAACATTCTCCTGAATCAGCTTCAAAACAGCTGGTGTTGATGAAGCTCAACCTTTCTAAATTTGTGTCAGAAATAAGGCTAAATATAAGGAGGTGGAACCATATTACTCAACTATGACTAATATTTGAATATATGAATTTAAACTTACATCCTGTTTCATGAAAAAATTAAAATAAAAAAAAATAAGTGAATACCCACGTTAAACTGAGGGAGAGAGAGTCTGATATAAAATAATTGATTTTGATAGAAACTTTACTGTACATCCCACATTAAAATAGAAACTATAATATAATAAATAATAATATAATAAACAAACAAACAAAAATATAATATAATGCTATAATACATTTATATCGACATGTTTCTCATTATTTGACAATTTTAGTATATGTAATCTAGTCTAAAACCTGACATATCATTCATCAAGACTATCAAAATAAGCATTTCAAATCACTGATGACCTTTGCACTATGTACAAAATACTGTCTTGCTTTTCTTTGGTCTCAGAATAGCTCAGTAAAACAGGAAGTGTATTTGCGAAGAGCTTGTTACCTCATTTACAAAATACTCCACTGAACACATCTAATTTTAATTTGGCACACAAGAAAAATAATATATACAAAGAGGAAAGACCCAGTCAAAGATCAACCAGAAGTATATCATAATATATGATCTTCTGAAGGTGGACTTTATACTGGGCCAAGAAGTTGACTTTATTGTTTATGTTGACTTATATTAAGTTTATGCTGTCCAAAGGCATATCTCAAAAGACTGTGGGACTTAAAGAGAAAGTTCACCCATGAATGAAAATTATATCATTTAATAAGATACTGTGACTAAATAAGATATTTTGAAGAATGAAGATTTTTTTTTTTTTATTGCCCATACAAAAAAAAGCCAATGGGGTCCAAAACAACACTGGATTATTGGGACGAAACAATTCTTTAAAAGAAGAAAGAAAGCAATACGTGTTTGAAATGAAATGAGGGTAAGTAAGTGATGTCAGACATTTCTGGGTGAACTGTCCCTTTAAATGTTGCTGCAAAATGTGAACATTGCATTATAAAAATACTTGCACAATCTTAGCTTAGCGGGTCATATTGTTTCTTCCTGTGGAAACTAGTGTGTGCTATCTAGCTGAGTTATGTTTTTCTGTTGACCCACCCACGTCATGGTCTCTCCACTCACGGTGGTGTGAAGATCACGCCGTACACAAGGCGCTGACCACAGCATCCTGCGCCCATTGTTGTGTGCCGGCTGCAGAGTGTGTGAGCTGTGCAGAGGAGGGCCTGCAGCGTCTCCAGAACTCAAAATAACCTGCAGTGGGTGCAAAGGTTTCCCCTTGACCAAACATTTGATGTCCTTCAAGATCTGGAGGTTTATTGACGTTAGTGAACGTCTTAATGACCTTAACACTTTCCACAACAGGGTGTTTTTTTTTTTTTTGTTAACTAGCAATTTTGATCATATTCAAATATGTTCACATTCCAAAAATATTTTGTTGTATGAATATTTGAACATGCAATTATGTCAAAAGAAATAATAGAGCCTCTAAACAACAGCAAAATTCTAGCATCATGCATACTTTCTTTTATCAACACTCGTGTATGTTTCATTATATATAAAAAAAAAATGAAAAAAAAAGTTAGAAAATCGTGTTTTGGTCAAAGACTACATCTGGATCTGATTCAGAATGATGATCAAAACATGGAGTTGATCACTTCCATCAACACCCCTAAGGCCATGTGTCCATCAAAGCATTTTTTTTTTTTTTCAATGGGAGTGCCACTTTTTTAAATTCCAGGAGTGTGATGAGGTGCTGAGCATTTATTTATTTATTTATGTTTTCTCGGTGCAGAAAGTTGAAGAATGTTCGACTTAGGGTAAAATGCAATGCTCAACACTATGCATTTTTAGTTAGCCGTCCAATCACAGTGGAGGATGGGTGGAACAAATTTCTCACCGACCAACCGCAGTGCCTCAGAAGCTCTCTCAAGCATTCACAGTTAGGCATCTTCAGCAGAACGCCTGGTGTTTTGAGCTTGGTAAAACACTTTGGTGGACACATGGCCCAAAGCTTGCACAATCCTTCACCACTTCCTGGGGTGTCATTTTATTTCATAATGATTTATATGCTGGTCAATATTTGATAATCACATTATTTTACAGATGCACCTGCTTACATATGTGACTGCTTGTTTCTGCTTCTTTTTTTTTACCTTGTTTTGATCCAGAGTTTCAGGACTCTTTCAGAAGATGTGTAATAGCGCCTCCTACCATTTAACAGTGAAAACATGGAAAGTTGGAAAATCTGCCAATGGCAGGGAAAGAATTAAAGGGATCAACAGTACACATGTCAGTAGCACAAACAGTATAAAATAATGTAAACTGTTTAAGCGGCATGTTTAAAAACCTAACCACAAGTATTTGTGTGTGTAACTTATATCTTGTTCCAATATGGAGTCCCTCAGGGTTCTGTTTTGAGGCCCATAATATTATATATAGTGCTCATCAGAAAACATCCCATAGGCTTAAACTGAAGGAGAGACCCTAGTAACTGCATATCAACACACCAAAACCACTCAGGACACCCTAGCAACAGCACAGGACACCCTAACAACTGCGGCGCAACAACACAGAACACCATAGTAACTACACTGCAAAGTGCTATAAAGTAATTCCATAGCAACTGCACAGAACATATTTACAAATGTATAGCAACCTGCCAGCTTGCTAAAGAATAAAATAAAAAATAAAAATGACTTTTAGAACTAAATAGCAGTGACATGATAAAACACTCAGAACATCCTGGCAACTGCACAGTACACCCTAACAACTGCACAGCAAACTCACAGAACACCTTAGCAACAGCATAGCAATGTGCTATAAACACTCTGAAGGTCTTAGCAACTGCATAGCTACCACACACAACACCCTAACAACTCTTATGCCTCTCAGATCATACAAGTTTTAAGCAAATGCATAACAACATCCTAAAACAAACAGACCACCTTAGCAACTGCACAGCAAACACACAGAACACCTTAGCAACAACATAAAAAACTCTAAAGATCATAGCAACTGCATAGCAACCACACAGAACATCCTAGCAATAGCAAAACAAAATGCTAAAAAACACCGTAGCAACTGCATGACAACCAGACAGAGCACCCTAGCAACCACATAACAACATGCTAAAACACGCAGAGCAACTTAGCATTCCTAAATCAATTTAACAGCCATACTGAACACATTAGCGCATACAAATCACATATAATAAATTCAAGCAAATGCATAGCAACATCCTAAAAACAACCAGAACAACTTAGCAACTGTGTAGCAACCGCACAGAACACCCTAGTAACCCAAAATCAACAGGCTAACAGCCACACTGAACACCTTAGCACATGCAAGCCTCATAAAACATCCAAGCAAATGCATAACATTATGCTAAAAACATTCAGCAATCTTAGTTTAAGTTGTATGTGTGGGTCTTTAGTGAGATGTAAGTACTACAATGGGAAACCAGAATTTAAACAGTGAATTTACTGTACAATATGTGCATTTTTCCATGATTAAATAACTGAAATCCCTGCTGAAAAATAAATAGAAAAATAAACGAACAAACATAAATTATAATGGTTTCCACTAAAAATACCATTACAAAAATTACAAACCATCAAGTCATCAACTATTAACCATTAAAATCATAAAAAAAAAAGGTTTCCTGTATTTTGTTTTGGGACATTCCATTAGGATTTAGTGGTTTTAACTAGCCAACAATTAAAGGTGATAAATCCCCAGTAGAGAGCCACAAGGACCATTACAGTTCCCATTTTAACCAAAATAAGTCCCATTTTAACCAGTCAAACACAAATTGTGTGATGGTTTTTATTGTTTTCAGCAAGTACATTTGTGGCCAAAATAAACTCTCATTCCTTCTAATCTCTCACTAATTGATTTATTTTGTCAGCTAACAAGAGTCCAGCAGTGCAACTTTTTTTTTCTGCAAGTCATACATATTTACACCACTGTACAGCTCACATGCCAAACTATGTATTGTGTTTGATACAATTATGTGATGGAAAAGTGGTATAAATCAAAAAAAAAAAAAAAAAAAAAAAAGAAAGAAAGAATTTTTTATATATATATATATATATATATATATATATATATATATATATATATATATATATATATATTTATGTAATATTTTATAATGCATACAATTAATATGCTTGACTGTTTTTTGTATTGTAAAAAGCGCTATACAAATAAATAAACTTGAATTAAAGCCTCAGTTATGTCTAAATCACACAAGGGAAGTATGTGTATGGGAAATCGATCATTTCAATGTTCAAGATTCAAGAACTTAAAAGGGGAATATGAGACTTTATCTGGAAATAACGATGGACTGTCATGGGAACTAGTGTGCCATTTTACTTCTTTTATTGTCCAAATTAAAATATGAATAACAGTATTTGTTCTATTCTTAATTTTACTGTAATAGTTTAATGATGTGCTTTACCATCATCAAAATGTTTAAAATGAATAGAACTTCCGAGAAATATGCCCACTCCCGAGTAACAGACTCCAGTCACATACAGTAAATAGCGTAATAAATAAAACATGTGCATGGAGCTTGAGCATCAGTATAGCTTAATTACATTTTCATGATTTACATTTAGCATTTAGCAAACACTTTTATCTAAAAAGTCTTATAGTGCAATGTGTGTTCCCTGGGAATTGAACCCAATTGAACCTCCTAACACAATGCTTTACCACTGAGCCACAGGAACATATATGGTAGTGTAGACTAGTAGTGTAGACTATTAAACACGAGTATAGACAGTATTTCATTTAAACTTTTATAGATAAAAAATTCTAATTAAGAAGACTCTAAAATTTGAGTTAACAAAGTAAAAAATAAATAAAAATAAAATGATTGAGGCTCCACCTTCTTTTACTCATAACTCTTCTCTGGGTTCATTTCGTCCTTAAAAATGAGATGTCCACCGATAAAAACTGAACAGTGGGGATCCTATTTATACAGTAGTAACAAATTAAGTTGTGCTTCTGATGAAATGAGACACTGACACTATTTTTCATGCTTAATACTGCTTTATTCAAAATATTGAATAAAGTGCCATGTGAATACACGTGACATTACAGGAGTGCTAATTCGAGAGCTTGTACAAACATACCCATGCTAAAAAAAGAAAAGAAATGCTGTTTCCTCCACTTTTGCTATTTTTATTTTGCTACTGAGAGGAAAGCACGCAGCACATATTTACATAGTCATATAAATGTTGCTTTCATTAGAGTGGGCAGCATCAGGATGTTCCCTAACCAAATACTGCTGCTCAGATATTTCAAATTTCATTTTACCCCTAAACGAAAAACGAAAAGGAAGGATTTTTTTTTTTTGAAAAGGAATTTTGAGTAAAAGTGCATTACTGCTATTTGTGCGATAATTTTTGTTGTTGTGTTTTGCTTCCTCCAGGCCACTAGGTGTCAGTATACAATTACGATGAGTGCAATATCATCCTGTGTAGAAACATTAGAAACAGCACACATTCTAAGATAGTTGACTACTGGCTGCACAGATGTTAAATTGTCCATTCTACAAGACAGAAGACAACATCAGACCATTTTAAGCAGCTGAGTGAGTAAAAGTCATTTAGAGGTGGAGTGGTAATTGAGAGAAATGAGCTGAAGGAGGAGGGCTCAGTTATTCTGGCCTCATTTCTCTTCCTGCCCTCCATGTTTGGTGAAAGTGGCTTTACCTCAGACCTCAGCAATGTCTCTCTACAATCAGTTTGTTTGAACAGGCACATTCATAAGCCTGCCAGCACAAGACACAAGTTTCTAACAAATCAGTCAACGCCAGTGAGTTTGAACTGCTTTAGACTTGCGATTTCACTCACGCCAGAGGCCTTCGTTTTCTTTTACATTGCCTTCTACAGTGAGATTAGACCTTGAAACATACATAAATAGTCTATTAAAATACAGATACAAACAGATCTCAAGGATGGAGTCTTCCATTTAACTCAAGTGCTTTTACAAAGAAGTCGTGTGTATTCACAGAAGTAGGAGTTTTATTTATTTAATATAAAGCTCTCATTTACAGAAAATTCCTTTTGTGCCAATTTTCCTATTGTTCATTCAGTGGCAGGGGACTGTGTGGTTGGAAACTACAGATTTTGGTCTACGGCCCACATTCTCACATGTGTAGGAATCCCACAATTCCACCAGCCACGTAAATAAAGAGGGCATGAAGATGATGGTGTGGGCTAGATTCAGATTTTGGACAGGAAGTCAGTGAATTGGATTTCAGAAAACTGTCTTGGGTTTTGGTAAAATGGACTCAAGGGCGCAATCTGTCTGTATTGGAAAGATATTGGATATGCAAAGTCTAAATGCATAAATACTTCAGGATTCATAGATAGTATGCAGGAATAAGACGAACAGTGGCCTCTTAAACTCTTTTAGACATTGAAATCAAGCCTGTATATATATACATACATACATACATACATATATATATATATATATATATATATATATATATATATATATATATATATATATATATACACACACACACACACACACACACACACGCACTCACACACATATAGACAATAAAAGTGTACACAAAAACAGAAAAATACACAATAAAATTACTAAAACTTTCACTTAAATTCAAATGAAAACTGAAACTATACAGATAAATATATACTTATTTTCTTCAGAAACAACCCTATAAAGTTAAAAACAAATGCTACTTATAAATAGCGCAATGCAATGACATCTTTAAGTGTGACTTAAGCGCCCAAATACATCAGTTGCGGTCAAATATTGGAATAGAGGGCCTGAAAAACAACATTTTAGAAATGTTGATGTCATTGTCGAGGTCTTTGAAAGTGTGGTTAGACACATTCACACTGAGCTAATTTGAAAGTGTTACCACAGCTTTGCTCAGTGTGCAACGATGTTGAGGAGCAAAAAGACCTCAAATGTCAAGAGAGTTGTTGCATGGTTGAGTCATTTCAGTATTGACTATCATGCAGCCAGATAGAGGGGGGCATTGTCTACCCCCATGGAAGGGACTTTGTGCTCCAGCGGATGTCAGCTACACATCTGAATCACGCTGTCCCTCATTCAACTGTGTTAGATCTAAGATACACTCAGATGGAAATAACAGCGTACAGTAGGCCAAATTGCCATTTGAACCAATCCAAGAGTTCATAAACATCATAAACGTCATTTAAAATTTCCTACGTTCAGTTTACGTATTAGCACTGACATGTTGTTCCAAATAAACTTAGCACTGGGAAATATAAATCTAGCTGTTAAAGTGTTGACATATTTTAATTGCTTATAACTTTTCATCTGACATTCAAATGCCAAATTATTATATTGAATAAGAGGAACTGAATTAATTCTTGTTAAACCTAACATCCTTTTTAATGTTTGCTAGAACATTATCAAGAGCTTCCTTATTGTCATCAAAGTATGATTCAGTATTGAAAGAGTATTTCATTTATGACACCTTTTATTTATTAAAAAAAAACCTATATAAAAAAATCGCCAGTATGTTTTTGAGAAATTCTTCGAAACTTCTCACAGAAGAAAGTCATTAAAAACAACGACACTTATTCATTGACGTGAGCAAACGATGCGATTAGATTTTATTTTAGTTTGAATTATTACTTTAAGATAAAATCACGTTTGAATATGCACTTTTAAAAATAAAGGTTCTTTATTGCCATTGATGGTTCCATTAAGAACTTTAAACATCTTTCAATTGCACAAAACATTCCTAATCATGTAAAAAAGTTATTTTTAGGTTGTTAAGGTGATTCTTCTATGGCCTCACTGTGAACACCCCCTTTTGGACTCTTTATTTAAGAGTCAGATTTGAGAGTATTTTTCATAGTAGAGATCTTTTAAGAAGTTAATGCCGCCTGAATATTTTTATTTTTATTGACCTTCATGTACAGTATCAATTACAGGTGACTTACTTGATCATATCTTCCAGTGGTTTTGTTCCATGTGGGGGCTTGAGCGGTGATTGCTTTCCATCCACCACGTCTCACTGGCTCTGAGTTTGAGACAGTGTTGATGGAAAATGAAAGAAAACAAAAAAAGATTAAAGAAAGACAAAAATCCCCAAATTTCTGCAGACACGTCAGATTTGACATCATATTTGTGTAAACGATATGACGTTTCTCGTATTGTCACTTATCAAGCTTCTCCTACATTATAACATTAAATAATCCCTCAGAACATAGCAATATTGCCATGATTTCAGTATTACTAAGAGGTAATGTTTTTAGACACTCTGAATCATCGCCGCTGGATGAGTGTACTTCTCATAGTGAGAGATGTCAGAGTGAAAGTACAGTCAAATTAGCATAGCACTCAATGAATATTGAGCCCAACTGACACTTTCAAACATGATAGTTTAAAACATTGTCACAATTTTTTATTTTGTAAAAATTGTTTGCACACACACACTTATTATAATACCCAACGTTTATTTCATATTGTGAACTATCTTGAAAGAACTACAGAGTAAGGCCTTCTAGTGTCGATGCAGAGAAAGCATTCGATGGGGTAGAGTCGAATGCTGTTACAAAGCAACTGTTGTTCAGTTGACGCAATGTGTTTTGTTTAAAGCGCTATATAAATGACTTTGACTTTAGAGTGGGGCTACCTGTTTGAAGTTATAAAGAAATCCTAAAGCCTCTTTAATAACTAATAACATTGTTTTATCCTCATTTGATCTTCACCGTGGGACACCTCAAGGTTGCCCACTCTCACCCTTATTGTTTGCTATTGCTATAGAGCTTTTAGAAAAATGTGTATGACAGCGTGATTTGTATTTTTTTCATTGTGTCTATTTGGGGAAAAACCAACAAAAAATTTTACTTTCGTCGATGGAAATTGTTAAAGGTGTCAAAACACTGGGGTCGGTCTCTGGTTATAAAGTTACCTTTTATAAATCTGAAATCAAGCCTTTATATATTGAACATTTTAGATGGGTACCCCAAGGGATAACATATCTTAATATAACATATATAGTTGTAACATAACAGGCAGGAAATCTACGATTAAATTGGACGTTCTGCAACAACCAACAGGTAGATGGGCATTGCCACACTTTCAGCTGTATGCTTGGGCAATACAAGCACAAATAATTATGAGCTGGATTCATAAACCCCCTGATGCTTCGTGGGTTGAAATAGAAATGGACTCGTGGTTCCTTCTGAATTGAAGAGTTTTGCAGTTATATTTGCAACTTTTCAGGATTGTTCTGTTATTAAAAGATTTCTTCATTATAAACAACCCTTATCTATTCTTTCCTTGCTGGTTGAAAATTCAAGTCTGTGTCCTAAAATGAGAGCATTTTTTTATTAATTTGTTCTCATGGAAGCAAGCTGGTGCAAATCACATATATGATCTATGATAAGATTATGTCTCATGTATGTCATTTCACGCAAAAATATCTTTATAAATATTTACAAGTTAGACATTGTGTTGGTAATAGGAATGGACTTTCCACATACAGTAGCACATCAAGCCTGTGTGTCACCATATAGATATAGCAAATTTAACAAACAGGTGTCACCTAACTGTATGAAGTGTAAAAAATCCCTTGGCACTTTATTCCATTGTCTGTGGGAAGGTAAGAAGGTGGATGTTAATTTGTGAGGGCCTTTCAGACGTTTGTAAATTTAGAGTTAAAGCTTCACCTATTTATGTGTTTACTAGGCATTTTCCCTCCTCCTTTACAGGAACATAAAGACATTATTCATCCTGTATTGATACTGGCAAGGAAAGCTATTGTGAAATAAATGGGTAGGAGATAGTCCTCCCTTATATAGGGAATGGCGATTGGTGTTAAAGTACCTTATATTCCTAGAAAGATTAAGATTCCATATTATGGGTAAGCTTATGTTATTTAATAGAATGTGGGAAGAACCATTAAGATCTTTAGTGGTTGGTGAAGATACCAGCATGATACCAAAAATATGAAAAATGTAATATAAATCTACATACCCCTACTTATTTAGTTAGTTATAAAAATGTGGTGATATAAATTGGACGTTGTTGTTTTTGTTTTCCTCCTTTTATGCAATATGAATATTTTACATGCATTTTTTAAATGTTTTTATAATTTTTTAAAATTATTTTAAAATTAATATTTTTTTTTTTAATAAATTGGACGTTGTTGTTTTTGTTTTCCTCCTTTATGCAATATGAATATTTTACATGCATTTTTTAAATGTTTTTATAATTTTTTAAAATTATTTTTAAATTAATATATTTTTTAAAAAATAAATTGGACATTGTTGTTTTTGTTTTCCTCCTTTATGCAATATGAATATTTTGCATGCACTTTTTTTTAACGTTTTTATAATTTTTTTAATAATTTTTTAATGAATATTTATTCATTTTATTTTATTTTTTACATTTTTTTTGGTTTGTGTGCATTTATTTTCAATTTCAATTCAGTTATTTGTAAATCACATAATACAGAAATGTTGACCACAGTGCTGCACAATAAAATAAATAAACCAATAATATAAATGCAAATATAAATAAAAACACAAGTATGTTGTTAAATGTCTTCTGAATTCATTCAAGGTTGAAGGCCGAGAACAATGTAAGGATATACAAGTTTATATAAACTATAAAGTTTATATAAAGTAACACAATTTTTATTGATTATTAGCTACTAATTAACTAAATGAAAAAAAAAGGATAATTCAGCAGAAACAGTAATTGCAAATAAATGGCAAGTAACACAACAAAATTAAAACATTATTATTATTATTATTATTTAAAGTAGAATGACTGAAAGTACCCAATCATTTTTGTGTGATTGTACAGCATGATGTTTAATTCTTCAGTCTGTGAAGTCTTGTTCTCAGGTTAAGGCTTGCATTTTCCCCCCGAGGTTCAGTTTGATCTGTCAAACATGGCAAGATGTATTAACCGTTTGCGTACATGTCGTTGCTGAAGATTCACCGAAAACATACTTGTTATATGAGTGCAGTTTTAATATGCTTATTGACAGTGTCAAGAAATTTTATTTAATCATACAGCATGTCAGCATTTCTAAGTGACGGCAAAACAGATTCAGTACTTGGCCCAAAGAGAAAGACTAAACAGTGCATATCTTGTATAAAGCTCTGAAGAACACAGGCTCAGCTGAAGACTAACAGTACATTCCAGTGAAAATAGTCAAACCGGAACCAGCCCGCTTCATTACTGCATTACATTTCATTGCTTTTTTTCACTGTGCCTATGACTGGCCTCCCAAAAGTAAAAACCATCCAAAGGTTGCTTGGATATTCAAGGCCGGGACTTTGCTGGAAAGCAGGCCAAAAAAATCCCTCTCCATTTGTATTGTTCAAACTTGAACATATTTTAAATTCCCCTGAGAGGATGAGTCTCCTAATAAAAATAAACCAGCTCAGCGCAAGACTGAACACTTTATTTTAGAGCTCTTTTAACTTCCATCACAGAAATAATTTACATCTTAAAATTGACTAAAGCAGAAAAAAAGTTATTTTGAATTGAAATAACATTTCACAGTTTGGCAACACTTTACAATAAAGTTACATTTTTTAAAATTTATTATTTCATTAGTTAAAATTAACTAACAACAATAATAAAAATAAATACAAATTCTAAAGATCTAGTTTATTAGTCCAGTTAATTAACTAATAATGAACAGTTGTATTATTTTATTAATTAACATTAACAAAGATGATTAAATAATGTAACAGATGTATTTTCTTATTGTTATAATGGTAATGCAGTAATGAAACATTAATGTAAAACATTATCCACAACTTTCGAATTTTTTAACTGCGTTTGTGTAGATGGTAGCAACACTTTATCAAGCTATGACGCACGACAGACATTGCTCCAAAGCATGGCTCTTTACGAATAATTGACGCATTTTGTTTTCACTTGTATCGGTTGACATTTACATTGACAGAAAGTGGAAGAATTCGACTGCATATGGGCAGAGGCGTAAAAACCGTTACAGGAAGTTAAAAATGATGCTCCAAACCATCAAAGAGCAGCTCTTCACAGCAACACAAGCGATATGAATACATTTGTTTTTAGTTCGCTTCTTAGTTCTCGTTATTTATTTTCTCAAATCAGAATGCAAGCGTAGTGTTTAGAGGCCAAAAAAAAAAAAAAAAAAAAAAAAATTCCCTGACAGTCAACCATGCACACGACAAGCTTCATTCAAACGTATGGGGACACAGGTGTGAAGATAGTGGTGAGGAGGAAACCACAAGCTCTGCAATTCCAAATACAAAAATATTATTATGTATTTAAATGCAACAGCAGTAGCAAACTTGGATTAAAATGTCTGTTTTAGACTTTGATGAGGTGTATAACCTCATTGTCAAAGTTTTTGGATTTAGGAATCAATACATGGCAGCTGCATGCAGTTCGTCGTCAATGGCACATTTTGTGGTTTAATGTCACCTCGTGCTGTTTTTGTAATTTCAAGAGCAGATGTGAAAACTGAAGCTGAGCATACAGTACTTGCAGGAAATGACTCAGTTACTATTTGCATATACTTTTCCCCTCCTAGTACTGTTTATTGTGGAGTTCAGTTGAAGGGGTCCCACACAGACTGGAATGTCTGATTTTTTTTTTTTTTTTTTTTTTTTCCGCATACATGTATGTATATAATTTTACATACTTATTATCATCTTTTGCTTTTAGACATATAATTATTTTAATATGATAATTTTTTTTAAAAGGAACAGTTCACTCATATATAAACATCTGATGAAAAAATTATCCGCCAAATGCCATACAAGATGTACGTTTCTTCTTCATAAAAGATTTGGAGAAATTGTGCATTACATCACTTGCTCACCAATGCAGTGAATGGGTGCCGTCAGAATGAGAGTTCAAACAGCTGAATAAAAAAAAAAAAAAAAAAAAAAAACTCAAAATAATCCACAATCCACACGGCTCCAGTCCACAAATTAATATCATGTCCAGTGAAAAGTTACATTTTAATAAACAAATCCACCCTTTGGCCATTTTAGTTTCAAATTATTACTAATGGATTAAGTAATATCATGGATAGAGGACTTGGATAGATAGCTAGAAGCAACAGTGGATCTTTATGATGGGTTTTAATTACAAACATGCAATTTTTCACTGTACAAAATGTCATAGACTGGAATCATGTGGATTATTTGGATTATCGTGATGTTTTTATTAGCTGTTTGGACTCTCATTCTGACGGCACCCATTCACTGTGCAGAGGATTCATTGATTAGCAAGTGACTTGATGCAATTTTTTTTTCCAAATATAGAAATAATAATAAAAAATCCAAAATTACAGAGTTGAGGCACAATTCACTTCATTACATTCTCTGGAATCCTTGATCCTGATTAGTCAGTTGCAACATAAAGTGTACAAAATGGACAGTATCCGCATAAACGCTGATTAATTTCGAAAACGTTCATTTGCAATAAACTGCAATTTGTCATATTGTTCCAGTGATGCTTTGAAAAGACGAATGCCCCACAAACCGGCAATGAGTAATAAGGGAAACATCCACAGTCCTCATTAGGGTAGACATTTAGACATTTCCTTCCGGATATAAACAGCAGGTTTGGGAGGTCAGAGAAACTGCACAGCCCGGCGGTAATGGAAAAGTTTTAAGTTGAATCTGACAGCAGCACAACAGCGTTGCTTGTTAGTGAAACCCCACGTGGTTTACAATCACACCTATAGCTTCCAGCACTGTGACATTACGGTAAGGAACGAGGAAAAACAACCGACAAGTGGCAGCAACCTATGTAAATTCACTCATGAAACTTCTGACCTCCACTCTCATATTCAGACAGCGGCAGCTGAAATCCTGCCCAAAAATCATCATGATGCACGTTCCTGGTTTTTGACCACATATGTCAGGAATATCTACATATTGCAAGGTGTGACTCATAAAGGCATCACTTAACTCTTTGAGCACTTCCTGGCAGCTTGTCGAGGGGCAAGCCCTGTTAGTCAGATAAGAGGTTATTCTTATGAGGTTGACCTAATACATGAACAGTGTGTGTTTTTTTTTTTTTTCTCACCCTAAAGAGCACGAATGAGGAAATGTGCATTTCGGTAAGATGGGCACCTGATGGTAATTGTGAACGGCGGTTGATCTATAATTTGTCAGGGATTGTTCATTTGTTCTGACATATGCATTTGTGCAAAACCTACATAACTGAGGACATGAGTAGTGCTTACT
The DNA here is from genome assembly GCF_003368295.1 of Carassius auratus. Classification (NCBI taxonomy): domain Eukaryota; kingdom Metazoa; phylum Chordata; class Actinopteri; order Cypriniformes; family Cyprinidae; genus Carassius; species Carassius auratus. The sequence continues at coordinate 4,522,892 of NC_039282.1, forward strand.
AAAGCAGCAGAGGTTCAGATCCCATTCACAGGATTCCTGATCTCGGGAAAAATCGGGAAGCGGATCTGCAGCTACAGGGCCATCTATTGGGGTCCGAAGGTCTGAGACCACAAGTTAAAATTCTTTTGTTTTGCAACTCTTGTAATACTTGCTTTTATTATTTAATTACACATTATACTACTGTTCAAAAGTTCAACAGAAATTAATAGGTAGCAGTAAAGATATTTAGAATGTTACAACATATAGATACACACACACACACACACACACACACACACACACACACATATATATACATAACTTTCTATAATATTCAAAGCCCTTTTAATTATATAATTATCATATACGGATTTTAGGATTACTTAAAAAAAAAAAATTGTCTGAAATTCCTGGCACGTTCCGAAATTTCCTGGCATTATTCGCAATGTTACAGCTAAACCTAAAATCCTATGACAAAGCACATATCTGTGTGGGATACTCATACGCGTCTGTTACTCAACACTCACAGATGCACCAGCGTAAGACTCTGGGTTCCTTAGCAGCCTGTGCATTTCTCGTATCCCACCCACGACAAACACCAGGGAGAAGTCTGAGAAACAGAAGGCACTATGACAGAGAAATGTGGGATCGTCAGACTTCCCTTTCCAGATTTACCGTCTCAGCTTTGGTCGTTTGTTTCACATCACATTTTTTCAACACATTACATTTTTTTATTTAAGATAAACCTCTTAACTGTAAGCCCCCATTTGTGAACATATATTGTGAAAGCACACTTTCCAAACATACATTTTTATAATTCATGAACACCTTTGAATGCAGACCTAAGGTAGAAGACAATCAGCAGATTATTGCAGAATTGAAATCATTAAAATAATACTAATACTAATAATAAAGTATATAAAAAAAGTTATGGAAGTTTAAATTAACTGTAAAAAAATGTACTGCACAATTATTTTATTATTGTTTAATATAAAATAAATATTTTACAAAATAGATTTTAATCCAACATCGCTATTAAATTAAAACCATGTGTCTAAATAAGTTACAAATTCGAGGTTCCTATTTTGCAATTTTTGTTTAGCCATTATACAAAAAAATTAATAAAATTAAATAAAAAAAAAGCCAGTGGGTAACACAGAAAGTCATTTTTTTAATGCTTATAAACACCATAATACATTTTGAAATATGACACCCCCTACTAAAGGGGAGGAGACTGATATAAATTTGAAATATAAATATATATTTTGAAGTACCATTTCCATGGTAAGGCAATGTCCGATTTCAAAATGGTTTTTCTCAGGATGAAATTTGAGGTTTTAATCTTTCAAATAATAAAATTGATGATGATAACTAAAACATGAGATTGAAAAAAAAAAGAAAGAAAAAAATATACTTTTTGTGACAAAGGTCAGAACTCTTGTCATAAATTAATCTATTACTGTTCCTACATAATTTGCAATAAAAAACAGCGATTAAATATCTATTTAGGAGTATTAGACCTTTCCAATGAAATATAGTTTGTCTTGATTAGATTAGGATTTAATTTTAGTATAGTGAAGTAAACGTAGGAGTCCAGGACAGTGACAACAAAAGTTTAAATATGGTAGTAATAATAATAATAATAACAATTAAATTAGTTAAAAGTTAAAAGATGTTAGTACATCTATATAATGATAATAACAATATAACCGAAAAGACTCAAATAATTCCTTCAGACTGCCTTGGCATTTGGACCAGTACACTCAGTATCCATTACATCTGTTAAAAACACTCAATAGCGCATTTTTTTTACTGGCAATGAAGTATTTTCTCTGGTTTCCCCATGTGTAAACCTCTTCTGTCTGCTCAGAACTTCTGCTAACTCAGCCTGTGACGTCATCAGTGACGCAAACCATTGCTGCATCTGTGATGCCACGGACGAACACATCATCTCAGAGCACCAGATGTGTGTGTACGTGTTGCAAGATGCTGCAGACTGTCATTTACCATACATTCGTACCCACATTTACCAAACATCTATGCCCACAGTGGTTTTCAAGGCCTGGGAAAGACCTCAGTTTCTCTTCGTTTACAAGACCGTCATTTTGAACCATATTTCAACACTTTAAAATACTGTATGCGTGAAATTGTGACTAGTTGAAGTCACTGATAAGTTTCATATTTATACTTAAAAGGTGTTACTGGATGAAGTATGGGAACATGTGATTCATTCTGCTCAGTTCCCGCTCACAGTCATCAGGACAGGAAGTCAAACCATAAGTCACTTCAAGTGAATGCTTCCAGTGTAAACAGCAATAGCCCTGTTGGAAAAATGTCAGCTGACAAATACGATTTGATGATATTTCGTCTAGATACTTGTGGTTTCAATCTTGTAAATCTGTGTCTGTGTATGCGTTCGGATGTGTTCGCATGCACATGCGGCACCCGTGATGGTGAGAAACTGTGCCGAGGAGATCTTCCAGGAAGTAAGAGCAGATACATTACGTTTCACTCTGACTCATTTGTCCATTCGTTTTCAGTATTGAGATTACTGAATGAGATCTGAAGATTTGAATTTGTTCGTTTTAGTCCAGTTAGTGCCATTCAAATCCTGATTTGCCTTTGAGGTGAAGGGAATAATGCTCTGTCAACAAAGTCAAGAAAAAAAAAAAAAAGGTGTAGAAACATTTGTACTTAGAAAATGCTAGTACATTTTACAATTACATTATGCATCATTACATTTAGTCAGTTTAGGGCCTAAATAGAGCCTTTTGTATATAAAAATTACTTTAAGTACTCAGTTAATCATGCCTACATGTGGAGTTTGTGAATTAGCATTTTGGCTATTTATGACTAGCTATTCATATTATCTGAGATGTTCGCAAATGGAGCAATTCGAGAGAATAAGACAGCGGGAACATTTGTATAAAATCAGTTTTCACTCAGAAATTGTTAGTAAATTCCACAAACAATTACAGTTTTTATTAAATCCAGTGCCTAGATAAAAGGCCCATGTAAGGCTTATACGAATTAGCATGATGGCTAGTCAAGAAGACTATCTATTAATTTTACCTGAGAACCTGAGACAAATGCAGCCCTTTAAGGGTTTTAAGGTCAATCAAATCCTAGTTTGCTCTGAGATGAAGGGAACAAGGCAGGAAGGACTACTCTGACAAAATTGGGTGTAGACAGTTTTCACTCAGAAATGGCAAAGTAGCAGGAAACAACACATTGCATTCTGAAGTAAAAAAAACGGAAATAGTATTTTCTTGTAAGACATACTCCTATAATCTGTATTGTGTCTATAAAAGTTTTTTTTTTTTTTTTTTTTTGTATTGTACATAGTCATGTATAAGATGGCTTTAGAGTGTCTGTATTTGCTGCAGTCTGACTGTGAGAGACTGTCATACCAGCAGCAAACAGCAGAGGGCACTGATGCTCTTTCTCTTCTTCCACTGGGAAGAAAATCTGCTCTTGGGATTTCTATTGCACATGCATGGCACACTTAAATTATACCTACTGCTGGCTCACATGGAACAAACAGAATCAGAATGTCTGTCATTCATAAAACTCATACAACTATTCATAAAAGTATTAATTCACCCTTGTTTATTATTTATTTATTTACAATCTTTAGGGGGTGGAGACTAGATGGGATTGTATATACCTAAAAAGGATTACTTCAACAACAATAGACAGTATAATGCGTCTACTGTGAGCTCAACTGCACCCCTTGTTTTAATGAAAATGTGAAAAAGAAGGAAATAAAAACTTTTATCACTTTTATCTCATGCTTCATTTCAGTGGTAACAACCAAGTAATGTTTTGCATAAGAATTCAGCAAAATAAATATTTTTCAAGGGAATAAAAGGAGTGTCTTATTTTATTTTTTTTATCAGTGGAGTACCATTAGCCATTTTTTATTTTTTAAATATTGTGATTGCTTAAATGTTTATAATAATTAAAAAAATAAAGGAACACACACACACATAATAACTCCAGAATGAGCCAAAAGCTTGTTGAAGGTCTAAAGCAATGCTTTTAATGATAATTAATTGTTTCAAGGGCAGGTGTTCAAATCACGGATAAAAATATATATTCAGCAGAAAAACCAAACCATTTTAAGCCATCAAATGAACTAAGCCTGAGCTTTAATTTAGCAAACGCATCTGTTTTATATAAAGAAGAAGAAGAAGAAGAAGAAGAAGAAGAATGAGCTTTATTGCCAGGTATGTACACATACGAGGAATTTGTTTTCGTGACAGAAGCTCCGCAGTACAACAGAATGACAGCGACAGAACATAAAACACATAATAAAATAATAAAAAATACAAATATGTAGACAGTGAATGACAATATACAAATGACAATTGTAGGCAAGTATATTACAAAATGAAGTTATGTATGTACATATATATTGTGTGCAAAATTTAAGTGTATAGTAAGTATGTGTGTTAGATAAATAAAGTGTGTGTGTATATAAATATAAAGTGTAGTGTGTCCGCCGTTATTATAAGCTGTTCATAAGATGGATTGCCTGAGGGAAGAAACTGGTCCTGTGTCTGGTCGTTCTAGTGCTCAGTGCTCTGTAGCGTCGACCAGATGGCAACAGTTCAAAGAGGGAGTGTGCTGGATGTGAGGGGTCCAGAGTGATTTTGACAGCCCTTTTTCTCACTCTGGATAAGTACAGTTCTTGAATAGTTGGGAGGGTTGTACCGATGATTCGCTCAGCAGTCCGGACTACCCTCTTTAGTCTTCTGAGGTCAGATTTAGAAGCTGAGCTGAACCAGACAGTTACTGAAGTGCAGAGGATGGATTCAATGATGGTGGAGTAGAACTGTTTCAGCAGCTCCTGTGGCAGATTAAACTTCCTCAGCTGGCGGAGAAAGTACAACCTCTGCTGGGCCTTTTTCACAATGGAGTCAATGTGAATGTCCCACTTCAGGTCCTGAGAGATAGTGGTGCCCAGGAACCTGAATGACTCCACTGCAGTCACAGGGCTGTTCATGATGGTGAGTGGGGGGAGTGCAGGGGGGTTTCTCCTGAAGTCCACGATCATCTCCACTGTTTTGAGGGTGTTAAGCTCCAGGTTGTTGAGACTGCACCAGACAGCCAGCTCTTTTACCTCCTGTCTGTAAGCAGACTCGTCACCGTCCTGAATGAGGCCGATGAGTGTGGTGTCATCTGCAAACTTCAGGAGCTTGACAGAGAGGTTCTTAGATGTGCAATCATTAGTGTACAGGGAGAAGAGCAGTGGGGAGAGGACACAGCCCTGGGGAGCTCCGGTGCTGATTGTACGGGTGCTGGATGTGTATTTTCCCAGCCTCACTAGCTGCTGCCTGTCTGTCAGGAAGCTGTTGATCCACTGACAGACGGAGGTGGGCACAGAGAGCTGATTTAGTTTGGGCAGGAGGAGGTTTGGGATGATCGTGTTGAAGGCCGAGCTGAAGTCCACAAACAGGATCCTCACATAAGTCCCCGGTCTGTCTAGGTGTTGCAGAACATAATGCAGTCCAATGTTTACTGCATCGTCCACAGACCTGTTTGCTCTGTAGGCAAACTGAAGAGGATCCAGCAAGGGCCCAGTGATGTCCTTCAGGTGGCCCAGCACCAGTTTTTCAAATGACTTCATGACTACAGACGTTAGAGCCACAGGCCTGTAGTCATTTAGTCCTGTAATTTTGGGTTTCTTAGGGATGGGGATGATGGTGGAACGTTTGAGGCATGAAGGGACTTCGCACAGCTCCAGCGATCTGTTGAAGATCTGTGTGAAGATGGGGGCCAGCTGGTCAGCACAGGATTTCAGACAGGCTGGTGTAACACAATCTGGGCCTGGTGCTTTTTTCCTTTTCTGCTTCCGGAAGACCTGGCGCACCGCATCCTCGCTGATCTGAATTGCAGGTGTGGGGGAGAGGGGGGATGCAGGAGGTGAGAATGGTGAGAGTGCTTGATTGGAGAGGTGTTCAGGATGGGTTGCAGGAGCTGTTAATGGTGTGAACGGTAGTTTGGAGAGGCATTCAGGGCTGGTTGCAGGAGTTGTGAAGGGTGTGAATGTTTTTGTGGGGAGGCGTTCAGGGCAGGTGATGGGTGTTCTTTCAAACCTGCAGTAAAACTCGTTCAGATCGTCTGCCAGTCGTTGATTCTCTACGGTGCTGGGGGGTGGTGTCTTGTAATTGGTGATCTTCTTTAGACTTTTCCACACTGATGCGGAGTCGTTGGAAGTGAACTGAGTCCTTATTTTTTCAGAATAATTCCTCTTTGCCACTTTTATCTCCTTTTCCAATGTGTATTTAGCCTGTTTATACAAGACATTGTCCCCCTTCACGTTAGCATCTTCTTTGGCCTGACGGAGCTGTCTGAGTTTTGCAGCGAACCACGGTTTGTCATTATTGTAAATTAGTTGAGTCTTTGTAGGAATACACATATCCTCACAGAAACTGATATATGATGTTACGGTCTCTGTGAGTTCATCCAGATCGGTGGTAGCAGCTTCAAAAACACTCCAATCAGTGAGGTCAAAACAAGATTGTAAATCCTGCTCTGCTTCATTAGTCCATCTTTTTACAGTCCTTGATACAGGTTTAGCTGATTTTAGTTTCTGCCTGTAGGACGGTATTAGATGAACCAGAAGGTGATCAGAACGTCCCAAAGCTGCTCGTGGAACAGAGTGAAATGCATCCTTTATTGTGGTGTAACAGTGATCCAATATATTACTGTCTCTTGTGGGACAAGTAACATGCTGTCTGTATTTTGGCAGTTCACGGGACAGATTGGCTTTATTAAAGTCCCCGAGAATGATTAAAACAGAGTCCGGGTGTTGTTGTTCTGTCTCTGTGATCTGATCAGCGAGTTTCTGTAAAGCTGAGCTCACATGCGCTTGGGGATGGATGTAAACACTGACCAGAATGATCGAGTGAAACTCCCGCGGCGAATAGAACGGCTTGCAGTTAATGAAGAGTGTTTCGAGATTTGAGCAGCACGTCTTCTTTAACACAGTTACATCTGTACACCACCGTTCATTGATGTAAAAGCATGTCCCGCCACCACGCGATTTCCCCGTTGATTCTGTGTCACGATCCGCTCTAAACAGCTGAAAGCCCGGCAGATGGAGCGCGCTGTCCGGTATGGTGTCATTCAGCCAGGTTTCCGTGAAACACAGAGCAGCAGAGTGTGTGAAATCCTTATTTGTCCGAGAAAGCAGAAGGAGTTCGTCCGTTTTGTTGGGTAGAGAGCGGAGATTTGCCAGATGGATGCTAGGCAACGGCGTTCGAAATCCGCGCTTCCTGAGTCTGACGAGCGCTCCCGCTCGCTTCCCCCGTCTGCGCGTCCTGAAGCGCTTGATCAGCGCCGCCGCTCCGCCGATAACAACGTTCAGTAAAACGTCTGAATAATTGAAATCCGGTAAAATATCCTGTGGTGTGTTCTGCCGAATGTTCAGCAGTTCTTCCCTTGTGAAACTGATGGCAGGAATATAACTAAAGACAGGACAAACTAACAAAAACACAAAAACATATGCGGAGCTCGTCACGGAGGCAGCCATCCTGTATCGGCGCCAGACGAAAAAAAAAAAAAAAAAAACAGCACGTGCCACTGGCAGCTCAACAAGCTAAGGCTCCGAGAATCGTGCCTTTCATTTGTACAAGACCTGAATAGTTTAGGCTGCTATTGCAACACATACGATCTACTTCTGCTTCACTGACGGTAAGGTTTCAGGGTGGACCTGCATGCATCTTTTTTCTAAAATCGTATGTTTGCGAACAGAAACACATGAGCTTATATGAATTATGCGGATACCAATTTGTACACTTTTGCACGTGATCTGCTTACGCTCCATTGACGGTTAGATTTTAGTGTGGACCTGCATTCTTTCCATTTTTGTATGCAATCTGCTCATGGTCCACTGAAGGTTAGGTTTCAGGTGTCACGCTGTATGATTCAAACCCTCACAATGAAGGAGGGTTACAAGACACAGGGAAACATTTAATGAACACAAAACTCAGGAGTAGGCAGAACAGTATTAACTCAGATAATACAGCTTGACTTGACACTAAAGCCTTCTACACACTGCACGATTCTAGGCCGTCCCAGACGAAATATTGGCATTGTGAAACAAATCGTAGCAATATGATCGTGGCTCCTAAATGGTGGAGAGGTTCAAAGATGTCCGTTGTAAAATACCCTGATCGGGTTGGCTACCGAAGTGAATCTAAATCGGTGACAATAAAGCTAATTATTTTTAAAACATACTGAAATCTCCTCAGAACATTCTGGAGAACCAGTAGCATCTTAATAATTGGGTGGTTCTTTGAGGAGCTGTTTCTGAAGTCTCTAAAGACAGATTATGGAAAGGCTTTAACACACCTGAAAAATAGATTGAGGTTCCTTGAGTATGCAATAATATATTTGATGCACCCTGAGAATCTCCAGCGGGTTCCAGCAGTATGAGGAGCCCAAAATGACTCAAGAATCTTTTCATTTTAGACTGAATCTGGGTGATTGACAAAAGGTTGAGGGTAATTTATGTCAACAGCAGTCTTACAGAACAACCCAAATAAGCAGCCATGGTACTTATAAAGTACAAAGGACACATGCTGAATAAATGCATTCAGTTACATGTTTTTTTAAAACATTTTTATATCCCCTCTCTTTCTTCTTCCCAACATGGCTGATGGTAAAACCTTTCAGAGTCATCCCTCCTAAAAGCTTGCAACCTCTCGCCCTAATAGCTATCTTGCCTGTGGTTGTAATCCATTCTTTCACCGCTGCATTGAAAACTTTATGAGGAGGTTTGAGTGTAAGCGGAGCTTGACCTGCATTTTACCACATATTCCTCCACCTGTCTGTCTCACTTCTTCTGTCTGGCTGAAAGATCACATGCGTCCAGCATATAATACATAATCCCTTAAAGGAACAGGCACTCAATAATTCTGTCATCTGTTAGATTACCCTCATGTCATTTGAAAAATATAAATTCTAATTTTGCTTTACAGAACAATTTTCAGTTTTAATCTCCATGCATAATTTTCCCATATAATGACCGTTAGAGCGATAGTTCACCCCCAAATTAAAATTCTGTCATCACCCTCAAGTTGCTCCAAAAAGTCTCTAAAGAAAATCACATGTGGATTGAGAGAAAGTGCCAGCTGTGAACCCCAAACGTATGCTGTCGAGCTGTGTTTGCTCACTATGAGATGCTTATATCTCAACAAGCATGTGCTTGCATATTCAGAGCTCACTAAAGGTTGAAATATCAGTTCCTGGCATTAAAAATAAATAACAGCAGAAGGAAATCTTAATATGATGAACTACTTTTGTAGTGATGAAATCTCTTCCCTCTCAATTCTTAATACGAACCAGAAACCATGAAATGAAGTGGTATTTAGAAGTACTGTACTGTATACTTCATAGAGACGTGTGTATTTCGAATCATTTTAGAGTTGTTTTTACAACTTCGGCTTGTGATATCAATCACAAACTAAGTTGGATGTCTCGGGAACATGAACAGCAGCTATTTAATTCTCAAAAGCATGTAACAATTATCTCAGCCTCAGTTTTCTTACGATTAGAAAACAACGTCGTGTAAAGTAAAGCTTTTTGCTGCCATCTGTTGGCCATACAGTATAATTACAGACTGGTTCACATTGTTGACTGCAAATTAGCTGTTTATAATAATAAAATAACAATAATAATAAAAGAATAACAAATCACCCACCAAGAGTAATATTGCATTCAACTGATATCAGTGTATGAAAATGTATCATTATATATTACACACACATCACGGTTTCCAGAAGTATACTAAGCACCTGTTTTCAATATTTATAATAATAATAAAGATTTCTTGAGCACTAAATCAGTATATTAAAATGAAGGAACATGTGAGACTGAAACTGGAGTAATGAAGCTGAAAATGAAGCTAGGCCATAACAGGAATATTACAAAATATATTACAACATTGTAATAATATTTCACAATATTACTGTTTCGCTGTATTTTTGGTTAATTAAATGCAACCTTTTTGAACATTTATTTCAAATACATTAAACATTATTACTGATCCCATTAACTTTTGAATAGAAGAGTACATATAATATTTAAATAGTGTTATTATATATTATGTCACCAAGTGATACGGTTTGGTTTAGAAACAGTCGACATTCACAAAGACAGACAGACAGTTCAAAGGTTTCAATTCTTAATAAGCAGGCTACAGCTTGAAAATTCCTAGAATCACAACCCTGTGACCTCGACTTAACCAACAGAAGCTGCAATTCTTTTATCCAAGACCCACATATAAATATAGTTAACCCTACATACAGAAACTAGACACCTAGTCAATAAATAAAGGTGATCTGATCGCTCTTTCACTCTGTTTCCTGCATGTTTGTGGTTGAAGAAATCCCAAGCATGTCCTCAAATGTGGTGAGGGATCCATGCAGAATGGATTTTTATGTAGGAACCATTAAGTCTGATGACTGTATGGTTCAATGAGACGAGCTGCATCTAGTTCTGCACTTTACTTTAATATTCCCATATTCCAGCATGCCAGGATCATCCTGTTATGTTGGCTATTTTTTATGACGGTAAGAAAAGGAACAGGAAGGACCCTAACAGGGAGATAATAAAGAGATAAAATTATCAATTTCTCAGTTGTGGATTGACAGTGTCAGTTTTTGGAGGAACGCTGGCATTTGTTAATTAAAGTAAAAAAAAAGAAAAAAAAAAAAAAGAATATATATATATATATATATATATATATATATATATATATATATATATATATATATATATATATATATATATATATATATATATATATATATATATATATAATTTCCTAATTGTTATTGTAAATTCCTAAATTGATACTAATTAAAACTATATTCCTACACAAATGTGATGTTTCAAACAGTTTGATTTAAGAAAATGAAAATTATTTTAGTTATTATTATTGTTATTATGAAAATTATATATTTCACAATACATTCTATAAATACCATAAACTGTGACCATTTCAAATATATTTTAAATATTAAATTCATGAATTTCAAAGTAAAATGTCAGAACTGGTATCATTTGCACAAAATGTAATTATGAAATGGTGAAAATGGCGCAGTGGATAAGATGCATGCCATTGGTCGGGTTCGACCTGGGTTCTAATCCACTGGTTGACACCAGTGTGTCCATAATTTCCTGTTTTTATGAAGCCCCTCCGTTGGCGTCGGGCTACGATTGGTTAGCTGGCTAAGTGAGCTGTGATTTGCTGAAAACTGAAAGTGTGCACTGTATAATTTGAACAGTTCATTGTTGCTGATGAGCTGAATGAGAGAGAGAGAGATAGAGATACAGAACGTGTGCAGAGCAGGGTGATGTAACGATCAGGATTTAGAAACACTGCTTTAGAACACATTTTGAAACTTGTGAATCCATTAAAATCGTTAGAAGACAGAATTGGGATTCATATATGAATAGACTTTTCGTGCACCCGTAGTATTGACGGCATGGCAACAACTCTTCCTCTTCTGTTCAGCAGTGGCGCATGGTCTCGCACCCTTTGTTCCATGTGTTCCCCGGGGGCGGGGTTTATGTAAATTTCAGTGTTTGTGATGTCACAACCCCAGGAAGTAACTCGTCGTAGTCCCTACGAGCCGTTTTTGTAAACTGCTATAATTTTTAAAGATGACATCTCCGTTTGCACATCGTAACTCAAACAGCAACATTAATGTTAAAAAAGTGAAATCGCACCCCTTTAAAGAATTCAATTTTACACAATAAAACCCAATTCAAAAGAGACAAACTAAAGCAGCTCCGAAGGCAGAAGATGTCTCTACCCCTTATTACACCGTTATTAATATATTGCCAGGTCTTTTCATTACTCTCACTCCATGAAATTGTCTTCACAAGCAACACATCAATCAAACTCCTGTGCTATAAACAATCATGTTTAGTCTTCATTCGTGCGTTAAAGCCTTTTCTAAAAAAAATCTTTCCTTTATCACCCTTAATGAGTGAAAGCTCCAAAGGCATAGCTTGTGTCCTGGAGCGGCACGTCTGAAAGCATGTACACGTACACGGGTCTAGTAGGTGACTTTTGGTAATGGCTTCTTCCATCTGTGAAGGGCTAGTACATAGAGAGGAGGTTCACTGCAGAGGCTCTTCTCTGGAAACATGTTTCTGGGTCTCCCCCTTCAACAGATGAACTTCCTAGGAAATTTAGACGCCTTTAACTACCATCCATCTCTATAACAACCATGCAAACCAATCAAAAGTGCTAATTTACACCCTTCACAACGCACGAAAAACCAAGCAGCCATTTCAGAATCAAATTGGTACCATTATTATGAGGGTCTGGGAGGTGAGCAAGAGTAATGTCAGCGTGTTCTCACAGCGTGGTCATAAAGCAAATAACTATTTGGGAAAAGGGCCTTACTGCATCAGTCTGAGACAAATAACACTTGTGCTGAAGGGAAGAAATAATATGAAAGACATATTGCACACAAATCACTGGAAAGCAACCAGCTCAATTAAGACATCTGTAAAAGGCCTGTTTTTTGTTGCTCATAATGGGGTATCAGGATATGTAGCATGTTCATATTGAATATATATCTACTTTATGGCTGGAAATATACCATAACAATGAAACGTGGGGTATGACCTTCTATATATCCATGAAAAAAAGATTTTGCGTACCACAGTAAAAACTGACAGAATTTTCATTTTGGACGAACTATTCTTTTGATTAGAAAAATCTATTAAAACTAATAAGTGGATTGGTGGTTTAATTAAACTTCAATAACTTCAGTCCAGATGATGGAGAAGGATGGCCATAATGTTCTCAATTATGTGAGGGTCAATATGCAGTGGGATAAACCAAACTAACCCCCTAAAAACAGTCACTAGTCATCTGGGGGACCTTTGGGATCCCAGATGAGCTCTGAGCTCATTTCTGCACTGGACTAATAATAAACCCCTGGCATGATTAGTCACTCTCTCCTCCATCGTCCATGTTTATTAATCTAGACCATCCCAAAGGTCACGCACAGGACATAACACAATCACTCGGGAGTCCAGCAATAGATGTTAACCAGCCTTTTTAATATCAAGAAAGTCTGCAGATGCATCTGAAATAAAAAGTATGGTCTCATCTGTCTCATAAAGAGGGAAACTGGAAAAAAAATAGCAGCCATGACATTAGACTGGGAGTGTAATCAGTATGGCTGGCAGTGGCCTAATCTTGTGTGACTTGTACAAAATGAGGATCTGGAGTGGCCACAAGGAGATGTGCTGCTTGCTTCGATTTTATTACTCTGTATTGAATCAGACCAACATGAAATACTGTTTCAAAGAGGATTAGACATAACCCCAGAAAAACTGATGCATTTCTTAATGAAATCAACATAAGAAACACCCAAAAGCTTTCAAAAGTACCATGAACTTCACGCCAAAGCTTGCAGCAGATCTTATTCAGGGAAGACATTCAGTGGAAGTAAATGAAAACGAAGTTGTGGGGGATAGAAATTCAGTCTGTAATTGGTTGCCCTGTTACCAGTGTTGGGTATAGTTACTTTGGAAAGTAGTTAGTTAGGTTACAACGTTACCATCAATTAAAAGTAATCAGTTATGATACGGCGTTACCTATTCATAAAAGTAACGCGTTAGAGTACTCATGCGTTACCAAAAATTAAAAGCAGTTTGCAGCGGCTCACACACGACACACGACAGACATAGCCCCTGGCCCCTTTAAATGCACCTAGAAGTCGTGACTCCCGACAATGAATAACGTCAGTCATCCGACTAAATTAACACTGCAGGATAACAATAACAGGAAAGACAGTCAGCAATCGGCTATTCCACATGGCGTTTTATTTATTTATTATCACAGAACATATTATTAATCAAAATTCGCACCTAACGTTACCCAGCCCGAGTAGCCTAGGCTACTGTATATTATGAGCACCACAAGATAACTCCTGATTTTTCTTTAACTTTAAATAATGCAGTTATCAAAGTACAAGTATGCTTACTTGTAAACACAACCTTAAACAGGCTTGCAGATTTAAATCCATTTAGAAATGATGAACAACCAGCCAGCCAATGATCTAACAGAAATTAACAGCTGCCTGTCAAACAAAAATGATAACAAACCGAATTAAATCCTTCACTGCCACACAGGCAATTGACAAATCGCTTAATAGCCGAACTAATTATTATTAAAGTGTCACTCACAGTCACAAGCCTAAATTCGCTTAAACACAGTCCTCTTACATTTACTCTTCAAAGTAGTGATTAAAACGTAGCGTTAAATTTGAGGTAGAATTTTTGGCGGTCGACAGAAGCTTTTCACCAAAGCAGAGTGTGCATTTTACCGTTATGTTCTTTTCTTTTTCGTTGACAAATTGAAAATAATGTGCGTACTTCCATAAACCAAACGCTGTCCTCTCTGCTATCTTGCCGGGAGTTCGAAAAAAAAAAAAAAAAAAAAAAACCCACACACACACACACACAGGGTCAGGCGCAGGGCACAGACGCATCACAGCCATTGACTCTACGATCACAGAGCTTCGGCTCCGCTGATACATCCGCAGGTGGCACAGTAGACCTAGGACTACTGTCTGACAAAAAGCAGGCTGCAGTCGGGATTTTCCTTTCCTTAAAATAACGGATTACTTTTTTTTAAAAAATAACGAAGTTACTGATTACTTACGCGTTAATTACTGAGCGTTAAGTTACAAATTTCAGGAAAAAAGTAATTAGAGTACTCTAACGCCTTACTTTGTAACGCGTTACCCACAACACTGCCTGTTACACATTCAAATTCTTTTCAGTGGATCAAAATTCCACAACACATTGGTTGTGAAAATGAAAATGAATAGTTATATATATATATATATATATATATATATATATATATATATATATATATATATATATATATATATATATATATATATATATATATTATGGTACTTTCATTCCACATTTTAACTGCATGTATAAAGATTGACCAGAATAATAATATTATTCAGTATTTCTTCTTTTGTACTCAGCAGTTGAAAGAAATGGTATGGTTATTAATAACAAAGTAAAACTACTTAAAATATTTTTTATTAATAAAGCTGAAATAAAACAACCTGGAGCTTAACATGCTCAAATCAGTGAAGATGATAGTGGACTTCAGAAGAAACCCCCCTGCACTCCCCCCACTCACCATCATGAACAGCCCTGTGACTGCAGTGGAGTCATTCAGGTTCCTGGGCACCACTATCTCTCAGGACCTGAAGTGGGACATCCACATTGACTCCATCATGAAAAAGGCCCAGCAGAGGTTGTACTTCCTTCGCCAGCTGAGGAAGTTTAACTTGCCACAGGAGCTGCTGAAACAGTTCTACTCCACCATCATTGAATCCATCCTCTGCACTTCAGTTACTGTCTGGTTCAGCTCAGCTTCTAAGTCTGACCTCAGAAGACTACAGAGGGTAGTCCGGACTGCTGAGCGAATCATCGGTACAACCCTCCCTTCTATTCAAGAACTGTACTTATCCAGAGTGAGAAAAAGGGCTGTAAAAATCACTCTGGACCCCTCACATCCAGCACACTCCATCTTTGAACTGTTGCCATCTGGTCTACATTAGTAGGTGACTTTTGATAATGGCTTCTTCCATCTGTGAAGGGCTAGTACATAGAGAGGAGGTTCACTGCAGAGGCTCTTCTCTGGAAACATGTTTCTGGGTCTTCCCCTTCAACAGATGGATTTCGTAGGAAACTTAGACACCTTTAACTACCATCCAGCTCTATAACAACCATGCAAACCAATCAAAAGTGCTAATTTACACCCTCCATCTGGTCGACGCTAGAGAGCACTGAGCACCAGAACGACCAGACACAGGAACAGTTTCTTCCCTCAGGCAATCCATCTAATGAACTATTGATAATAACTGTGGAACACACTACACTTTATATTTATATACACATACACTTATTTATCTAACACACATTCATAGTGTACACTTAAATTTTGCACATGATATAACTGTACATACATAACTGCTTTTTGTAATATACCTGCCTACAATTGTCAATTTGTATATTGTCATTCCTTACCTACTTATTTGTATTTTTTGTATTTTTTATTCTATTTCTGTTTCTATCACAAAAACAAATTCCTCGCACGTGTAAACATACATGGCAATAAAGCTCATTCTGATTCTGATTCTCATTGGTTGTGTAAAACAACACCTTTTTTACCGTGTCAAAATCACCTCTGTTCAAGTGACCCGTTTCAGTGCATGTCTCTTTAAATGATAATGAGCTACAGCTCACCCCATCTCTCTCTACCTGTGGGGTGTGTTGGCACGAGATAAGTGAATATATCTGTATAAAGCTTGGAGGTGGTCTAATGCAAACTGCTATCTATCTAAGTAGAAACTGGCTGCATATTGAAAAGGGTCTCTAGATGACACAGATTCAGACTGAGAAAACGCATAACCAACTGGCTGCCTGTTTTCTTTTCAGCTTTTCTGAGCTGGCAGACACACCAGAAACTAAATGCAAGAAACGTCCCAATCCAATCCAATGTCCCCTTTAAGATTGCAACATGTTGAATGAACTGCAGTTCAGTTACCTGCTTTGTTTTCATTCCCGCCAAATGGAAATTATGCCATTCAAATTACATGATTCTAAGAATTGAAATCTTTTAGTCCAGTCTAGCTGTTGTAGCCTCCCATGAGCACTTCCAAGGCATTCTAATGAATATAGCACTGCCTCCAGACCAGAACTGCCGCTACATTATCTCTTCAAAATGAGTCAAAGACAAACCCAAGTTTGTCATTCTGCCAACCCAACAAAAGAATCCTGAAGCAATCCACAAGGTAGACTCTGAATTCAAAGCAGCTTATATTAAAGCTGTCACCCAGAGCAAATTACAACCTAAACTCCCTAAAAATACTTTCAGTCTATTTCAGAAGTACTGGCAAAGGGGCTATAAATGCATGAAGTATGAGAGAGCTGGCTGGGGATGTCTTTGTTTAAACCTGTGGTGGAAGAATCAGTTAATGTATTACAATCCATCCATTTGTGAATGATAATTGCACAAGAAAGGTTCCCTGATTCTAATATGACCTTGGGGCTAGTAAGTGTGTTGCTTTGAACAGTTGAGATGTCCATTAGCTTCCATCCGTGACCTCTCTTAGTGTTTTGAGTGGGACTTAGCGGAGACTGAATCATAAATTCAGTCTGTGCTTTTCTTTATGTTTGTGTCTCATGGCGGCACACCTTGTTCTACATTTAGACCTTTTAGTTCTTTGAAGAACAAGAAAAGTGAAGCTTCACTGTTGGATTATGGACAGGGGTTCATTGAGGCAGTCTGCTACCCTGCTCATTGTGAAATCTATCACAGCGTATAGTATACCCTTCACTGTGACTGATAGGTGTGCCATGAGCCGTTCTGTAAAACATTCTGTTCCGAAGGATGTTTTAACAGCACTTTTTACTTTCACATTTACATTCATCTTCCTGGCAGATTCTTTTTTACTGTAGTAACATGCAAGGAAGTGCTTGTGGCAATCATTTTAGCTGGCAGCATGCAGTACAAATCAAGTACAATAGACAAAGCCAAAAAGTGTTAAAAAGAACAATGGTTAGAAATCAGACAAGAGAATCATGGCTTGGAGGTAACAAGGGCACGGATTGATCGTTTCTTCCAAACCAGGTGATACTCTCTGCTGAAAAACAACAACAACAACATCTTAATTTCATCTCCTGATGAAATTTCACTGAGTTCTGAGTTATTGCTGCACACAGAGCAGCAATTGAAAAAATAAACAATTACATTAAAATCTAAAAATAAACCGCAATGAGTCTTGAGTTATTTAAATTAATATATAGATGTCCCTAACTTGCAACCTCCCTCTTAATTCACTTCCTATATTAAATGAAAAAAAAAACAAAAACAAAAAAAACCTTGGATGCTTATAATACTTCTATCTGGCAACACAACCGAGGCTGAGCTCGGGTCCTCAATCACAACTCGCTGAAAGGACGAGGACATGTAACCTCAGATAAACCCAGATAGCTTGCTGAAATACTTCTGCGGCTACCTCATCTGCCTCAGCCCTGCTGATCAAGACCTGTCCCGGTGAGCCTGATCGCGTCTAACCTGCCTTCCGTTTCAGCTAAACGCCTTCCATTTCCACTATACTCTCTTGCACATACATACATTCTTCTCTTACATATATTCTATATATTTATGTGTGTATATGTATGTGTAAAGAGAATGTATGAGTGTGAAAGCAAAAATATATGCATATGAAAAGAGAATGTATATTTGTGTAAGAGTAGAAATGTATGCATGTGTAAGACGAATGTAAGTGTGTGAAAGCAATAATATGTGAAAGGAGAATGTATGTGTGTGTGAATGCCATAGTGTACATATAAATATATACTGTGACGGAGTGCTTTTCTTTATGTTTGTGTCTCATGGCGGCACACCTTGTTCTACATTTAGACCTTTTGGTTCTTTGAAGAACAAGAAAAGTGAAGCTTCACTGTTGCATTATGGACAGGGGTTCATTGAGGCAGTCTGCTACCCTGCTCATTGCGAAATCTATCACAGCGTATCGTATACCCTTCACTGTGACTGATAGGTGTGCCATGAGCCGTTCTGTAAAACATTCTGTTCCGAAGGATGTTTTAACAGCACTTTTTACTTTTACATTTACATTCATCTTCCTGGCAGATTCTTTTTTACTGTAGTAACATGCAAGGAAGTGCTTGTGGCAATCATTTTAGCTGGCAGCATGCGGTACAAATCAAGTACAATAGACAAAGCCAAAAAGTGTTAAAAAGAACAATGGTTAGAAATCAGACAAGGGAATCATGGCTTGGAGGTAACAAGGGCACGGATTGATAGTTTCTTCCAAACCAGGTGATACTCTCTGCTGAAAAACAACAACAACAACATCTTAATTTCATCTCCTGATGAAATTTCACTGAGTTCTGAGTTATTGCTGCACACAGAGAAAGGAGAATGTATATTTGTGTAAGAGTAGAAATGTATGCATGTGTAAGACGAATGTAAGTGTGTGAAAGCAATAATATGTGAAAGGAGAATGTATGTGTGTGGGAATGCCATAGTGTACATATAAATATACACTGTGACAGAGTGAAGAAGTACATTACAAGAGGATCAACTCCTGGGCGATGGCTCTGGCAGTGGCTTTGCGGAGGGGGATGGCCTCAGGGTAGTGGGTGGCGTAGTCCAGGACAACCAGGATGTGTTCATGTCCCCGGGCGGACTTTGGCAGCGGCCCCACTAGGTCCATTCCGATCCACTCGAAGGGCACCTCAATGATGGGCAGCGGAATCAGCGGGCTGGGGGGAGGGGTGCGTGGAGACGTCCGTTGACAGGAGGGACAAGTCTGACAGAAGCGTTTGACTTCAGGCCTGGCCAGTGGAAACGGTCACATATACGTTGGATGGTGTTCTGGGCCCCCAGGTGGCCGGCCATGGGATGGGCATGTGCCAGCTCCATCACTGCTCCTGTCTTGGTCCGTGGGACAACCAGCAAGAGGTTTTTTCCTCCTCCCTTCGCTCTGCGACACAGTACAGCAGGCCGTTTTTGACCACAAAGTGTGGTGTTGGGTGGGGTGCCGGTGGGAGGTCCTTCCCATCGGTGACCCTCACTTGGGCCCAGCAGTGTTTGAGGTGGTCATCCTCATGCTGCTCCCGGGCGAAGGCCCCAGCCCCAGTCACCTGCTGGAAGAGGTCATAATAGAGGTTAGGATTATGATGGGAAGACTCACCTTCTCTGGGGCTGTCCGAGGCCAGTAGCACGGGGCGCCGTTGAGCCTTCGTGGTCGTCCGACGCTTGGGGCGGCTGGGTGCCTGCCGACTGGTTGCTGGGTGCCATCTGGCGTCAACGCTCCTTGACCACCCTTCGGGGAAAGGGCGGCGCTCGCTCCCCAGCCTCCCGATGTTGGGTGGCCTCCGCCAGCTCAATGGCCTCCACCAGCTCGTCGACGTTGGAGGGGTTCCACATACCGGCCGCCTGCCAGAGAGAGCGGGGAAGGGCCCGTAGGAGGCGGTCCACTACCTGGTGTGCGGTGGGACCCCCAGCCAGTAGCCAGTGTTGGGCGAGGCATGAGAGGTCAGTCACTTGCGCACGGGCGGACCACTGTGGGTTGTAGGACCAGTCATGGAACAGTTGGGCAATAGTCCAACCCGCCCCAACCGCTGGGGGGTAAGCATAAAGTATGCCCATTGCACTTCTCCCATTAGCAATGGCACCACGATCCGTGCCCACTCGTCCCTGGGCCACGCCTCCCGGGTGGCGATCGCCTCGAACATCTGAAGGAATGTCTCGACGTCATCATGCGCCGTCATTTTGGGGATGAGCTGGGTAGCCTTTATACATTATAAATCATTAATATACATGAACATTTTTAATTTGAAATTATATTTGAGTCATACATGCAGCATATTTTTTGATACATTTTACTTAAGTACAGTTGATATATAAAAAAAATTACCTTCAATATTTTTTTTTTGCGAATTGTTTTCCACTCCTGCTTCTTGTAAAGTTGTAAAGCTTCTTGGGTTAAATGTGATTATGAATTTATGTATGAGATTTTGATGTAAATATTTTTGAATATTTGTTATATGTATATATATATATATATATATAGAGAGAGAGAGAGAGAGAGAGAGAGAGAGAGAGAGAGAGAAAGAGAGAGAGAGAGAGAGTAATACACATACAGGTCCTTCTCCAAAAATTTGCATATTGTGATGAAAGTTCATTATTCTCTATAATGTAATGATAAAAATCAAACTTTAATATATTTTAGATTAATTGCACACCAACTGAAATATTTCAGGTCTTTTATTGTTTTAATACTGATGATTTTGAATACTGAAAAAGTCAACCTTCAAATAATTATGTTCAGTTATGCACTCAATACTTTGTCGGGAATCCTTTTGCAGAAATGACTGCTTCAGTGCGGCGTGGCATGGAGGCAATCAGCCTGTGGCACTGTTGAGGTGTTATGGAGGCCCAGGATGCTTCGATAGCCACCTTAAGCTCATCCAGAGTGTTGGTGTCACGACCGGTGATACAAGGAATCATGGAGAGAGAACCAATTGCGAGTACGTCTTTATTAGGGGTTAATCCACAGAGAATAAACAGTCCAGGCATGAGTCGAAAACCAGAAGAGCAATCCAAACATAAACTAGACAAGAACACAGGACAAGGGCACAAACTGACGGACATGAATAAAAAAGGACTCCGTGACATACTAATACAGACCGGGTAAATACACAAGGAGAGACAAACGCTAATGGGAATTAGACAGATTGTAATGATTGGTAACTAGTGACAGCTGGGCGCAATAATTAAGCAGAGAGCGTGAGGAATGTGATTAATAAAGTTACAGACACCTTGGGGAAGGAGGACATCTAGTGGATTCCCAGGGAACACAACCCAGACACTGTGACAATACCCCCCCATAAGTCCATGAAGGACATCACGTGGCGACCACCAGGGCGGAACAGAAGACCACCACTACCGTGTGGTCAGGGCGGCAAGCCCCCCAGGGCGGAGCAGAAGACCACCACCTCCGTTTGGTCGGGACGAATGCCCCCCAGGGCGGAACAGAAGACCACCAAATCCTTGTGGTCGAGACCGGAGTCCCCCAGGGCGGAGCAGAAGACCACCACAACCATGTGGTCAGGACGAGAGCCCCCCAGGGTGGAGCAGACGTCCGTGTGGCCGGACCAACGGGACGACGAACCTCTGGGAATCCCATAGTGTTTCTACTGGACTCCAGAAGATCGGTGCTGGCCTGACTCTGCTCGCGAAGATCATTGGTGACTGGCATTTGTTCATGAAGATCATTGGCGACTTGCACTTGTTCATGAAGATCATTGGTGACTTGCACTTTTTTATGAAGATACCCGGTGACTTGACTCAGTCCTTGAAGATCACCGGCGACTTGACTCAGTCCTTGAAAATCACCAGTGACTTGACTCTGTCCTTGAAGATCACCAGTGACTTGACCCGACTCTGAAAGGTCAACGGTGACTAGCCCTGACTCTGGAAGGTCATCAGTGACTAGCCCTGACTCTGGAGGGTCAGCGGTGACTAGCCCTGACTCTGGAAGGACATCGGTGACTAGCCCTGACACTGGAGGGTCATCGGTGACTAGCCCTGACTCTGGAGGGTCATCGGAGACTGGCCCTGACTCTGAAGGGTTCACGAACACCTGACTCGACTCTGGAGGGGCAACTGGAACCTGACTTGACTCTGGAGGGTCAACTGGAACCTGACTCGACTCTGAAGAGTTCACTGGAACCTGACTCGACTCTGGAGGGTCAACTGGAACCTGACTTGACTCCGGAGGGTTGACTGGAACCTGACTCGACTCTTGAGAGTTCACTGGAACCTGACTCGACTCTGGAGGATCAACTGAAACCTGACTCAACTCTGGAGAGTTCACTGGAGCCTGACTCGACTCTTGTGCTCCAAAATCTCCTGATAGCTAGCTGCATTGACCCTGCCCTTGATAAAACACAGTGGACCAACACCAGCAGCTGACATGGCACCCCAGACCATCACTGACTGTGGGTAATTGACACTGGACTTCAGCCATTTTGGCATTCCCTTCTCCCCAGTCTTCCTCCAGACTCTGGCACCTTGATTTCCCAATGACATGCAAAATTTGTTTCATTCGAAAAAAGTACTTTGGACCACTGAGCAACAGTCCAGTGTTGCTTCTCTGTAGCCCATTTCCTGCACATACCTGTGCACAGTGGCTCTGGATGCTTCTACTCCAGACTCAGTCCACTGCTTCCGCAGGTCCCCCAAGGTCTAGAATTGGTCCTTCTCCAAAATCTTCCTCAGGGTCCGGTCACCTCTTCTCAATGTGCAGCGTTTTTTGCCACACTTTTTCCTTTCCACAGACTTCCCACTGAGGTGCCTTGATACAGCACTCTGGGAACAGCCTATTCGTTCAGAAATTTCTTTCTGTGTCTTACCCTCTCGCTTGAGAGTGTCAACGATGGCCTTCTGGGCAGCAGTCAGGTCGGCAGTCCATGATTGCAGTTTTGAGTAATGAACCAGGCTGGGAGTTTTTAAAAGCCTCAGGAATCTTTTGCAGGTGTTTAGAGTTAATTAGTTGATTCAGATGATTAGGTTAATAGCTCATTTAGAGAACCTTTTCATTATATGCTATTCTTTTGAGATAGGAATTTTGGGTTTTCATGAGCTGTATGCCAAAATCATCAGTATTAAAACAATAAAAGACCTGAAATATTTCAGTTGGTGTGCAATGAATCTAAAATATATGAAAGTTTAATTTTTATCATTACATTATGGAAAATAATGAACTTTTATCACATGCTATATATATATATATATATATATATATATATATATATATATATATATATATATATATATATATATATATATATATATATAATATATTTTTAAATCTCTGAGACTGTTGCTTGATATTGCTATCCTAAACAGCAAGCGGGAAATGAGATGGGGAGACTCTTTGAAACATCCCTGCAGCCTCATGCATCTAATCACAGCCAATCTCTGAAGTGCGTAATTCCAAGATGACAGGAAAATGACTTTGGCCATCGGTGATTGTGTCATTCAGCCAAGTCCCTTCATCTAGCGAGTGACATAGCACAAGGTCACCTCATTAGCATGCCGTAAATAAAAGCTAGTCTGCTATGACTTCAGTTCATTTTTCTACACTTGCTGGCTGGCTTTCTCTGGCATTTCTGTGGCAGGTGACCCAAAAAACGCTCTTTAAAACTGATATAGTGAGAAAGCCGGCTCCTCTGACATGACAACAGATTTCTGTGGGGGATAGCACTGTCTCCATTGTTGCTTCTGTCCACATTTAGTCCTGGAGAAAGGAATTAAAAATAGACTTTATGATTCCTGCTGGCTGTGGGATTTTACGCAGCGTTTTTCTTCAAGAAAGCAAAAACACCATCTGGCATGCAGGTTTTTGATTTGTGAAATCTTGGGATTATAACAGCAAAGGGCCCTGTGAAACTCAATGATAAAAATAAAATAAAAATAATAATAATAAAATATTATTTATTAAAAAATCTAATGGATTAAATAATGAATTTTCACATTTAAATACATTCATTGGAAAACATGAGGCAATTGATCAGCGCCACAAGGATGCACTGTTTTCTTTAAAATCAAAGCGTAAATACACATAGAAAACGTATCCTTGTGTTGCAGCTGACACAGAAGGGCATACGCTACCTGCGTTCAGCTCATATTCTCCAAAATGGTGCTACAGTGATGTGGAGAGACACAGAGGAGACAAATTGTTGAAATTAATTAAAATAATTATTCTTGGATATTGGTTTATTTTAACTCAGAAGGAGTGTCAGCCACATTAAAAAAGTTAACAGCTTAAGTAATTTATGAATTAATGCTTATTGAAGACACAAACCATTTAAAACGATTCAGTTCGATTTGGTGAACTGGTTTAAGAAGATCCGGTTACATTGAGTGATTCGTTCGCGAACCGGACATCACTACACTGCAGTGTTGTGAACGCGCTCACAACAGACCCGGAAGAGAAGACAATGCTGAATAAAGTCGTAGTTTTTGTTATTTTTGAACCAAAATGTATTTTCAATGCTTCAAAAAAATTCTAACTGACCCTCTGATGTCACATGGACTACTTTGATGAGGTTTTTATTACCTTTCTGGACATGGACAGTATACCGTACATAAACTTTCCATGGAGGGTCAGAAAGCTCTCGGACTTAATCTTATCTTATATCTTAAACTGTGTTCCGAAGATGAACAGATGTCTTACGGGTTTGGAATGACATGAGGGTGAGTCATTAACAGTGTTTGGAATAACACCGTTTAAAAGAACGGCGTTAGGTAACAACGTTATTTTTTCAGTAACGGGGTAATCTAACTAATTACTTTTCCCGTCGTTATGACGCCGTTAACATTACTGGACGTTAAATGCGATGCGTTACTTTGCTTTGATTTAATAAACAATGTAATCTGAAAGCACCCCTGGCTCACACAGCGAGTGAGGAGGTGGGTTAATAACGAGATAAGCGATTATGATTGGCTAAGGCAGAGTCATGTGTTTCATGGTAGCCAATCAGAGACAGTGTTTTTACGCCAGAGGCGTCAAACACACACACATGCACGCACGCACGTAAGATTCGCAGCAACAGAGATGGCGAGTCAGGACTCAGGAGCAATCCGATGAAAAGTTGGCATTTTCAAGGTGGAGATATAAGCACTAAATCAAATTCATTGTGGTCAAAGGCAAGAACGTGCATGTAATGTGTACATGTAATATGTGACAGACGCATCTACAAAGCTAGTGGCCAAAAACTCTTTTCTTACAAAGATATTACTTGGAAGATAAAACTCTTGCTGTCTGTTGACGTGCAATAAATATTGAAAGTTATGTACGAACATCTGTCTGTTCTACTCATTTTAACTGACTTGTGAAAACTGCTCCAAAAAAAAAAGAAAAAAAAGAAAAGAAAAATTATATATATATATATATATATATATATATATATATATATATATATATATATATATATATATATATATATATATATATATATATATATGTGTGTGTTTGACATATAGCAACTTTTTTTTTTTTTTTACAGTAACGCAAATAGTTACGTTCCCTGGTAACGAGTTACTTTTATTATAGAGTAATTCAGTTTCTAACTAAGTTAGTTTTTGGAACAAGTAGTTAGTAACTATAACTAATTACTTTTTTAAAGTAACGTTCCCAACAGTGGTCATTAATGACATAATTTTCATTTTTGGGTGAACTAACCCTTTTAAGGATTAGTTCACATCAAGAATAAACATTTCCTTTTAATTTACTCATCCCCTTGTCATCCAAGATGTTCATGTCTTTCTTCAGACACAAAGAAATTAAGGTTTTTAAAAATGTTTTTCTCCAAATTGTACAAATTGCAGTTTCAATGCAGCTTTAAAGGGCTTTACATGCTCAGAGCCGAGGATAACCTGATTAGAAGTGGACCGATCTTCTTGCACAGCATCTGAACAGCTGTTCTGTCCTTAGTGATATACAGTGCCACAAAATGTGTTTACATCGTGGTTTATGCACATTTTTTGACATTGGATCTTGGATGACATGGGGGTAAGTAAATCATCAGGATTTTTTTTTTTTTATTATTCTTGAAGTGAACTAATCCTTCAGTAACCATACTTTTTGACTTGATTTGATATCTCAAAATGTGACTTTGTTTCTCAGAAAATATGACTTTAAATATTAGAAGCACAACTTGATTCATAAATGTGATTTTATTTATTGTAATTGTGGCTTTGTATATCACAGTTGTAACTTCATTTCTTGAAAATGTGATTTTATTTCTGAAGCTGTGGCTTTAAATCTAATAATGACAAATGTTGACTCATAAATGTGGTTTTATTTCTTATTTTTTACCTTAAACCTCACAAACACAACTTCATTCCCAAAAAAAAACCAAAAAAACAACAACATTGATTTAATTTATTGTAATTCTGACTTTAAACCTCTCTGTAGCAGCTTTATTATGGTACTCGGAAGTGCTTTGTAAGGGTTTATATATATATATATATATATATATATATATATATATATATATGTTGTTTCCCTCTCAAACGTGGTGGTATTGTGCAGGCGCCACTGATTGGGACAGCTTATCAGCAATCACCTTCAGCTTTCCGCCAAAGACTTCATGACAGTACACACACACACACACACACACACACACACATACACATACACACAGAGTTGTCATACAAAGGGCCCTATCTTAACGATGTAAACACAAAGTGTAAAGCGTATGACGCAGGTGCACTCAGGGCATGTCCAAATCAACTTTTGCTATTTTATCAACGGAAAACGGTCCGTGTGCCAGGGCACATCTTTGGAATGGGTTGTCTCTAGTCTCTTTATGAGTAATGGGCATAACTTTCATCTCCCATTCCCTTTAAGAGCTAGAAGCTCTCGCGCCAGCGCAGATTGCTATTTACATGGTGGAATTTGTTGGCAGAAAAGCTGAATGAAACCAATCTGCTCATGCACGAAGTTAAAGCACGCGAGCGGATCATCTACGGGACAAGCAGGAATCCTCCAAAGCTCCACGCGATGAGTCAGTTAATATTAT
Organism: Carassius auratus; assembly: GCF_003368295.1. NCBI lineage: Eukaryota > Metazoa > Chordata > Actinopteri > Cypriniformes > Cyprinidae > Carassius > Carassius auratus. The sequence goes on from NC_039282.1 coordinate 4,550,072, forward strand.
ATATATATATATATATATATATATATATATATATATATATATATATATATATATATATATATATATATATATATATATATATATATATGTGTGTGTGTGTGTGTATTGGCACGATTGTTCAATTAATTAACCAATTTCATTCATCATTATAAGTAGTAATAGGCTGAATTGCAAATAGGTAGCCTAATTCTAATACACGCAATGACTATCCATCATTACATTTTTATAATTATGTAGCCTACACAATAATATTTTTTTACACTGTAGGCCTTTTGTTTTTAATATTTGGCATGCTTGTGTGATGCACATCCCTGTGTGTAATAAGCAGTCAACGCACACTGTGGACCCGCCCAGAGGCGCATTTTCTACCAATGCGCTCTTTAAAAAACCAAAAAATATTTCGCCATTGACGTTTTCCTTCTTTGTACACTGAGCTAAACACAGCTGATTAGCTGATTTTCTTTAATAATTATTATTTTCTCTTCTATGCTGCTTGTATAACACGGTCAGGTTCAGAGGTGTGCCAGAAAATTGCTATATTGCCTTCTTTGCTGGATTAGGTTTATTGATTTGATTGATGAAAAAACTGAGAAACCCACATGTACACACAATTGTTAGCTGAATTTTCTTTTCTGATATTACACATTAATGTAAGCTGAGCATTTGCATTGATGTTATTGAGTATCCAGTGTGTTTAATACAGTCAGATTCAAATTTGGGTGCAAAAAAATCCATTAAAACTCTAGCAGAGGTTTGTCAGAGCATTGCCATTGTGCTATTGCCTTGTGGGCAAGTGAGAAATGTTAAATAAAGCAGCATGGTAAAAAGATGAAAATGACTTGATTTTACTTTCAATTCCTTTTACATTCTCCATGGTATTCTCCATGTAGGACGTTTCTGAACATAAATGTAAGCACTGTGGCAGTAGTAATGCAATATTTAGAAAATGTACTCTTGTACTCTTGATACTCAAGTACTTTTAAAACAAGTACTTCAGTACTTTTACGTAAGTAGACATCTGACTGTAGTACTTGTACATGAGCAAGGGGTATGTGTACTTTTACTCAAGTAATGAAGCTGTGTACTCCGCCTCTGTCCATTCTACAGATAAGTTCTGGTATTTACCTTCCAAGTTATTGAACAATAAAGATTTTTTGTTGATTCGTTCTTCCAGTTTGCAATCTTAAAAGGAATATTTTACTCAAAAACAAGAATTCAACATTATTTAGTCACTGTTGGCACCTTATTTGATTCAAGACTGGTAGGTGAGGTGAAGATTATGATTTCAGAAGACTTGTGATATAGTGCATGAGTCATATGGACTATTTCTGTGATGCTTTTTTTGGATCTTAACGTAATCCTTTCGGGATCTTGACACACAGTAGTTGCAGTAATTTTGTCACAGAATTACTAAAGAATAAAGGGTTGCTAACATCGGAACTATAGTGAAAATGTAATTATTTTAATAGAAACATTATGCTGATGAAAATATAGAAAAAATACAAATACATCACACTCAGAAAGAATAAGATTGTCACAAATAATACAATACAACAACACACTATAACACTTATGACAGATCTCTCAAATAAATCTAGAATTCACAGTATTACAATAGTGTACTCTTATTGTTGTTTCCCAGAGACCAGGGTTTCCCAGCAAAGACAGATGCCACTTGTTTTTGCTAAATGTTGTTAAATGCATTAATGCATACGATGTTGTAATATTTGGTTTAATTTTGTACTTTATCATGAATGTTATTCACTGAACTTTATTGAAAAACAAAACAAAAAGCACGTTTACAGAAAAATGTAAATGTTCTAAGAATGTACCCTCAGGCCATCCAAGATGTAAATTATTATTTTATTTTATTATAATAATTATTATTAATTTGTTTTCATCAAACAAATTTGGAAAAATGTAACACTTTATTACTTGCTCACCAATGAATCCTTTGCAATGAATGGGTGCCGTCAGAATGAGAATCCAGTCCATTAATTAAGACTTTTTGTATACTGTATCTATATATACAATTTTTTTTTTTTTTTTTTCAGAGGCTATGGATTAAAGTTATAACTCCTTAATGAAGGACATATTACACACCTGCCGCTTTTCCGAATAACAATGGTTTGATGAACTGGAGTCATGTGGATTACTTGGATTATTGTGATGTTTTTATCAGCTGTGTGGACTCTTATTCTGACGGCACCCATTGACTACAGAGAAAACAAGTGATTTAATACTAAATATCTCCAAATCTGTTCTGATAAAGAAACACACTTATCTACACCTCGGATGGCCTGAGGATGATTAAATTTCCAACAAATTTTTGGGTGAACTATTCCATCAAAGACACACCTTTGCAGAAGTGAGCAATCTGCATCAGCAAGCAATCTAAATTAATTTAAACCATTAAATGATTTTAATTGGTTCTATTTGAGCCATCAATAAAATCCTATTGTGTACTTTCAGCCTAACAGGGTTAGTTTAAGAGTCATTGTGGATGAGACTGCAACAAGAGTTTTATTCCTCAGCTATTCTGTTGTATTTTGCTTATTTCTCTAGGTTTAGAAAATCCCAGATGTTTATGGTTTAACTGTTCACAACCCACACACTCAACGCCAAAACCATTTATTGCACCTGATAATGCTGTTTTAGGGACTGTTGTGCTCTAAAATACAATACATTCAGTCGTGCCTTGAAGGGAAAAAGAATCTCTCAGCAATATTATATAATGTATACAAATATGTTTGTAGATGGCTGAGACAGAACAACGCATAAGGGCGTACACTGAGAGCCCAAAAGGCATATGACACTTTACCCTCCCCTACCACATCATGCCTGCACTCCTACACTGTGCTACACAGAAAACAGATTCTTTTCAAAATCTTTATCAAAGTACTTTTGATAAAAAGGCCTCCTTGAGGCCAAATTCAGAATCATCATTTTTGGGTAAGTAAAAGGAGAGAGACAATGCATGCAGAAACAGCATATGCTGTGAACACACTGTTCTGTCTTTCCTTTCATGTGTTATGATGACCTCGCTTCGCATTCCAGGATTCCTTTGACATTTTTTGTAAGATCAAACCACACTGGATGATCTGGCTCTATGACACATGGAGTATGCATTTTAAGCTTTTGAGGGCTCTTCTTGCAAAAACAAAACAAACACAAATAGATCTTTGGCTTGTGTTTACGTGTGAGTGATTGCAGTCTTAGCTTTCTCTAAGTGCAGTTTTTATCAGCTTATGCTTATGAAAAAAATCTTTATGAAGTCGTATCTACAGTAATGGAAGACTGGGTGTATTTTGTGGCAAACGTCTCCCTGTCTTTATACCGTGAATCACAGACAGATGAGATCAGGTTAGTAGCATACTGGAAACTCCACAAGTAATCCACACGACTCCAGGCCATCATTTAACATCTCGTGAAGTGAAAAACTGCATGTTTGGTAAGAAGAAAAAAAAATCATTAAATTAATTGTAATTTTAAAATATTGCTTCCAGCTGAAATAGTGAAAAAAAAGAAAATAAATGAATACATTTTTCTTTTTCCCTTCGTGCAATTTTTTTTTTCTATCAGCACTTCTAGCAATAATTCTCCCTTTTTTTTTAACAATGAGTAGTTACAAATACAATACTATCCTTTTATTCATTGCTATTACTCACCAAAACTATTACCCCTTCAGAAACAGCTTAAAACATCTTAATGTGGTTTGTTGTCATTACTTAGTCTTGATTACTCTGGTTTATGGTAATTCAACTGATTTCTTAGCCTTACCAATCCAAAACCAGTAAAACGGATCAGCCTTACAGCTTGGCCAGGCTGTGATAATGGCTTAGTATCTAGTTTAAGCTATTGCTTAGCAGAAAAATGATAAAATATTCTTAATTTGTTTTTAGTTGGCAAGGCAATTACTATACACAAGTTAAATGACCAACTACACTGAACTTTAAGTAAGATTGGATCACAATGATTCTCAGTTATGCAAACAGTGGTTAATCCTTCCCAGGGGGACCATTTATGACTCTTAACTATACGACACACTGGGATACTCTTGCAATGTACTCCTTTTTCACAATTATATTTTCATGCCATTGTTTCCAAAACTGTTGTTACGCCTAGATCCAGGAGGGATTATGGCCTCAGCTAACAGAGTCACTGCCACTAGGTCTCTAACTGTCAGGGGCCTCCAGACAGAGATGGGGACTCGAGTTTGAGACTCGGACTCGAGTGCGACTTAAGTCGCACAAACAGTGACTTGAGACTCGACTTGAGACTCGTCCTCGAAAGACTTCAAACTCGACTCGGACTCGAGCTCCGGGACTCGTGAACAATGTTAATTTTTAGTAAACGTCAGATGAGCTCGCTGTTAGAGTTGTGACGTTCGCGAACGAACCGATTCTTTTGAACGGCTCATAAACATGAACGATGGGAGCCGAGTCACGGCTGGAGGGGAGCCGTTCTTTCTGTCGCTCTTTTTTCCTATGCGTGTTTCAGAGCGCGTGTTTCACACAGATGCACACAAATGAGCTCCTCCGCGAGACAGAACAGTTATAGGGGGAGGGGCGCACCCAGCGCAGGCCAACCCTTTATAGCGTGATGATATTAGTTATTAGTTGTGCACGCATCCTTCACGTGAGTAGGTACTCCAGTGGAAAAAAACCTGCGTGCCTCTGTCATTGGGTAGGAGCGGAGCCATGACGTTTTGCACAGATATTCATTGCAGCCCACTTTGTTATTGTTCATTGACTTGAAGGGGCTGATGTCCTATTTGCAAAGTTTACAGTAGTAATAGTATGTAGACATTTCCATTTTATTTATTCTAATTTTATCTACTTTAAATATTTTTTGTTCTCTATCAAAATGTTCTTGTGTGATAACAATGTTCTTGTGTGGAAGTGTTTGTAGTAAAAGCTGTTTTGCACAGAAATTCATTGCAGCCGGCTTTGTTTTTGATGTTTATTTGTGAGTAGGTATTGTATGAATAACATAAGTCAGCGTAGCTTTGTTCATTCTTAAGCCAGACAAGAGGTGTGCAGCTATACAGCCAGGACAGACAGAAGGCCATTACTGAATCCATAAATGCAAAATACAGATATTAACTTAAAAGTAAAGCATTCTTGGTGTTTTTGTCATGTTGCAATAGCCTGTTTACACTGATTATATACCAAAATCAAAGTTGATATTGTATGCTAATAGATAGAGTTGTCATAATAACATATTACATGCTTTGAATTCCTTATGCAGTGTTCTAAGCAGCTTGGATGGGTCGCTGTCCGTGATGCAACATTTATTATAACCAGTTACTTAATATAATAAAGAGACTTGAGACTTGACTTGGACTCTAGCTCAGAGACTTGAGACTTGACTTGGACTCTAGCTCAGAGACTTGAGACTTGACTTGGACTCTAGCTCAGAGACTTGAGACTTGACTTGGACTCTAGCTCAGCGACTTGAGACTTGACTTGGACTCTAGCTCAGAGACTTGAGACTTGACTTGGACTCTAGCTCAGAGACTTGAGACTTGACTTGGACTCTAGCTCAGAGACTTGAGACTTGACTTGGACTCTAGCTCAGAGACTTGACTTGGACTCTAGCTCAGAGACTTGAGACTTGACTTGGACTCTAGCTCAGAGACTTGAGACTTGACTTGGACTCTAGCTCAGAGACTTGAGACTTGACTTGGACTCTAGCTCAGAGACTTGAGACTTGACTTGGACTCTAGCTCAGAGACTTGAGACTTGACTTGGACTCTAGCTCAGAGACTTGAGACTTGACTTGGACTCTAGCTCAGCGACTTGAGACTTGACTTGGACTCTAGCTCAGAGACTTGTGAGCATCTCTGCCTCCAGATCAAAGGGCCAACGGGGGCCAGACCCCTGGAAACAAGCCAATGCAGATGTAAAATGGATCCAGATACACAACATTTTATTTTATGAATATTCATATCCTATTATTTATAAATATTTTGAATTAACCTTTTTTTTTTATATATAGCTATATATTTTCTTGTCTGAAGTTTATAATTATTGGTGTACCCGTAAGCCAATCACATAACGTTTGGTTATGACGTGTACAGCTCAATTTCCCTAACCTAAACTACAATCTTAAATTCACTGCTTACACTTAGTTTAGTGTCTACATCACGGCTCTCAGCCCACCCTCTGTTCGTTGATTGGCTGGCTGGTTTGGAGCCAGAGGAAAACTGGGAGATGATTTGCTATCTCAGACTCAAGCAAACTGAAATTGAGCAGAAGTACGAAGTCTGACATAGTCAGGTTAGGAACTCTCAGGAACTCAGAAGACATTTAACATCCAACAAAGTAACTCCACACTGGAACATTATATATACAGGACTTGATGAGGGGAAGTCGAGGAACACCTGTGACTAATGAAACAACATATGAAACACCTGGGACAAATTAACTGGATACACAGGGAACAGAAACCGGGTCACAGAAATAAAAACAAACAGAAAACACGGAACAGTCTGATAACAACATATATTTAATATATATATATTTATAGATTTAATTAACACTTAACCACTTATATTTTGTTATTTGTGATACATTGTTGCATTTTTTATTAATAATTATACAATAAATTTCTTTCATTTTTCAATTAACAATTTATTTATTTAATTAATAATCAACCACTTTTATATAAAAAACAAATACTAAATAATATGAATGTTTTATGTTGAATTCATTTGATAATGTTAATGTTGTAATGTACTGTCTCATTGCATCATAATCTGCTTTAAACTATCAGCAACATATTGTTTGGTATATTTTTTGTTTGCACTTAACAAAAATCAAATGTATAAGATTACAATTCCTGTGCAAAGGTCTGCCTTGTGGTGTTGTTCTTCACATTTGAAAGTGATTCAGACATCGTAGGCAGAGCAGAATCATGGACAGTGGGGGATAAGTGGGATTCTGCACAAGAAGCTGGTAATCATACGAAAGGTAGCTGTCACCGAATCGTTGAAAGCTATAATAACTATCATCTTGAATCTGTCATCCGCTTTGTGAGAGACTCTGTGCCATTGCAAATTGTGATGTAGTATCAGGCCAGGTGTTCCCACAGCTGCTCCACTGGAGACCACACAAACTTCTGGAAAGTGCACGTAACTGAAATCACAACGGGGCTCTTTTTGGGTACTTATTCATAATGATTCAAGAACAGCATCCTTTGCTCAAATGCCCTGAGTTAAAATCCACTTTCAGCTGCTTTAAATTACTCTAATGTACGGTTATACAGTTTTCTGCCAAAAGGATCCCCTCTAAAATTGGTTTTATCCTGAATTAACCTCTGTGGAGGCAACATTTCTATATAGCATCCATGGTAATGTTTAATATAGCATAATTTGGCAAAAGCCAGCAGAATTCCGGAATGCAGATATAGTTAATATGATTTAATGTAGTTGAGTCGGGAAAAGAGGCTGTACAATGCCCTAAAATGATACACAATGTAAGATTATTTTCATTTGGAGATTGAAAAACATGCAAAAAGGTGGTTTTACAATGGAAGTAAAGTTTAGGAGTGTATATGAAGTGTAAAGCTCATATTTTCATTTAAGAATTTGAATGGTAAAAGCACATGAAAGTCACAATTTGGCCTCATAGGGGCACTCATGAGAACTCTTCTGAAACCTAAACTGAGAAATAAGACATGCTGCAGTCTTGTGGATTTCACACAATGATACACTATAAATGCATTTGAATATGCAAGCCTCCCTACTATAGGCAAAAAAAAAAAAAAAAAAAAAACAGTATGTGAAAAGAGTAGTAAACACAAAAATTTATACTTGGTTGAAAAATATCCAGTTAAAGGGGGGGTGAAATGCTATTTCATGCATACTGAGTTTTTTACACTGTTAAAGAGTTGGATTCCCATGCTAAACATGGATAAAGTTTCAAAAATTAAGTTGTACGTTTGAAGGAGTATTTCTGTTCCAAAAATACTCCTTCTGGTTTGTCACAAGTTTCGGAAAGTTTTTTTCGAGTATGGCTCTGTGTGACGTTAGATGGAGCGGAATTTCCTTATATGGGTGCTAAGGGTGCGTCTGCCGGAAGAGCGCGCGCTCCCGTATAGCAGAGCAATGAGAGGCTGAGCCATGGTTGCCAGGGTAGCGGTTTTCCCGCACAATTGGGCTATTTTAGAAAAGGAGTTGCGGGAAAAAATACAGAGTTGCGGGTTGCGGTTTTTTGGGCTACATTTATAATGTACCGTGGCCACAAAAAAAATTAATAAAATAAAAGAATTGTGGACAAAGATAAAAGTGAACCTTTTATTAGTGGGGGTTGATCCCCAGGAATTAATACTTGCGAGTAGTATTAATACTTGCGCGCGCGCCACATGTGCTTTGACATCACAAATCAAGCATCATCATCACGTCACTCTCATCATGAGAGCATTGTAGTCAGAAGCGTCGGTTCGGTTGTCTGTGGATGTACAAGCAGCATTCGAAAATGTCAGGTAAATGGGGAAAGTATGGAAAGAAGTATCGCAAAGAATGGGAGACAGAGAAAGGATTAAAGGAGTGGATTCCAAGTGTTCCAAATGATGATAGAATAGTGTTCTACAAATATTGCAAATGTGAAGTAAGAGCTCACCACGGTGATCTGGTAGCTCATGCTGCGACTGAAAAACATAAAAAAAAAAAAAAAAATGCGGCTCCTTTCTCAAATGCCAGAACATTATTTGACACAGGCAGTTCCTTTCTAAGAAATAATGCACCTGAGATTGTGTATTAAAAAAAAAAAAAAAAACAGTGTGTGATATTAATAATTTGGGTAAGACAAAAGGCGAATGCTTTAAACTTAAACTTATATAAATTTATTTTAAGGCCCTTTGTGGGAATCCAGCCGTTGTCTAATCTGATTGGACACTGAAAAATTGGGCTAGTTTTCATTCCATTTGGGCGGGTTTTGAGTTGCCATTGGGCTGGAAATATTTTTGGGACCTGGCAACCCTGGGCTGAGCACAGACAATCACTCATCACAGCGAGAGCGTCGCGAAATGTCACAAAAGGAGTGTGTTTTTGGTTGCCAGGGCAAGACAACCCTGCACAGATTAACAAAAGAGAAACAGCATTAAGGGACCAGTGGAGTGAGTTTATTTTTACAGAGCATCAACGGAGTTGTGCAAGTGTTTGTGTTTGTTCCCCTGCATTTCGAAGATGCTTGTTTTACAAACAAGGCCCAGGTTGACGCTGGATTTGCACATCGTTTATTTCTTAAGGATAATGCAGACCCAACGAAAAAGGGTCACGATCGTGTGTTGGATCCGCAGGCGGTGAGTAAAACTGCTTCAAATATCTCTGTGTTATTAACTTAGCTATCGCGTGTAAGCACATCAAGTAAACAACATGCGATGTTGTTATCAAACTGCACTTTCCACATGTACAGCTTAAAAAAAAAAAAAAAGACGACAAAGTGGAACTTAGTCATTTTCCAAAACCGCTAAGCAAATATATACAGTTTCAGTACATACCACATAGAGAAGCCTTTGCTGATGCTGCTCTTGTTAAATTTCAGCCTCTGGATCTGTGTCACAGCTTCCAGACGCGCTCAACACAAAATCCTACTGGCGCTCGTGATTCTTTAGCTCCGCCCACACGTCACGCCTCTAGGCGCTCGTGTTTTTCCGGGAAAAATCGGTACAGACTATCTTTCTCTTATGAATATAATAAAACTAAAGACTTTTTGGAGTTATGAAGGATGCAGTACTACTTTATAGGTACTCAAGATTAACAGGATATTGAGTGAAAACGAGCATTTCACCCCCCCCCTTAAGTTTGTTTTATCCCCCATTAATGAGACAAACATGGACAAATTAAATTAAATTAAATTAAATTAAATTAAATTAAATTAATAAAAAAATTCAGCCATGGGTTATTAAAAACGTGCAAGTTTGGTTGTTAATTCAACTAGCTAATTTTAACAGGGATATTAGCTTGGTTATTGATTGATTGATTGATTTTCTTTTGTATTACTAAAATAGAGTGTAGTTAAAAACAGTCATGGTCAAACACCAGAGAATGGCAATATCCGAGAGCAAACAAAACAGTAATCCAAACAACATGGTATTGATGTGATGCTCAGCACTGAGGCTTCGAAGTTTGTTTCAAAAGCAAAATATCTCACAGTGAAGCACTGTAACAGAGCTTGATGTTTTTAGCCATAACCACGTGAGCTGTGATGTCCGAAGCTTCGTTTTCACACAAAACCATGTGACTGAAAATCATACATTTACTCACTGACTCATTTAATTATACTTTGTGTATGTACAATATATTTGTTTTCATGAAACAATCCAAAAATGGCTGGGATGCAAAGCCACCCTCTTACAAGCTTCGAGTAATTAACCATTTTACGATACATTTAGGGGAAAGCCTTGGTGCTTCGCAAAGCTTAATTTTACCATCACTTAAACATGCAAGGGTCAGGGCAGGCAGCAAAACATCAAAAACAACAGTCAAGAGTCAAAAACACAGGCTAGACAAGGCTAAGACAAGGATAACAAGGACACCAGGGAACTCAAATAACACTCAGCCAAGTGTGCAGGTATGAGTACAACTTAAATTTGTCCCACTGATAAGAAACAGGTGAGTCCATAATCAGTTCCTGGGCAGATGTTTCTGGGTAATGTAGTCCTGGATGAAAAGGTGATGGAGAACTTAGGTGATGAGTGGGAGGAACAGCAGGAACCGGATATGTTACAGAACCCCCTCGAAAGAGCGGCTTCCAGACAATCAAAAACCCACATAGAATGGAGGGCCTGGTCCATGTGGTGGAGGACCTGGAGACTGAGGCAGAGCCAGTGGAGCAGAGAGCCAGGGTGGAGCAAGAAGCCAGGACGGAGCCAGCAGAGCAGGCAGAGCCGAAGACCACCAGGGCAGAGTCAAAGATCCCCATGGCAGAGCTGATGTTCGGGAGTGCTGAGAGTGTTGGCCTTGAGATCATTTGACAGGAAGACACAGGGACCCTGTGCAGCAGCTGCCGGAGCTTGCCAGTGTTGTTGGTGAGTTGGCATGTCTGAACAGCAGTGACTGGATATGTGACACACATATATTTTAATCATTTGTTAGGCCACCTGAATTTCTCTCAGTGTTTCCAATCCGGGCAATTTGCATGGCTATACTCTCAAACATTTCTTAATTGACTTAGTTTTCATATTTCGTTTTTTTTTTTACTTTATTCTCAAATGTGATTGACTTTTTTACATTTTATTTTGACTTTATTTTCAAAATATTTATTGTCACAAATTTTACTTTTTACTTAATTAACAATTATTATTTATTTTTTAAATGTGGCACTAAAACCATTGTTGTACCATCTGAAACTGAATATTGAATCGAAGGAAGTGTATTTATTTTAGTGCTCCTCTCCAGCTCTCATGTGCATCAAATTAACGGTTGGAGGGGTATGGTTAATGATGTACTGCCCAAGCCGTCATCAGAGAAGGAAATCCATTCCAGAGTGTTAGCAAACATTCAGATTTTGATTAAAGATTACATAATATAATACAAAGATACCCCCCCTCCCCCACATTGGATTAACAAAGTAAATAGGGTCAATTTATTTTATTTTATTTTATTCAGTGTATCTGGATTACTTACTACTTTAGACTCCAAAATGTACATGTAATGGACAGTTGGACACTATACTATCTCATGAGGCCATGGTTTAAAAGAAGGAAAAAGCCTTTGTCTTTTTATAAAAATAAAAATAAAAAAAAAAAATGCGTTCCTGGACCTCGGCACTAGGCTAATTAAAACAGATGCTGATAGACTTACAGTTTTTCTCAGTCACTTTGGTGCATTTTTCAAAACAGAAATGAAATTTTCAAAACTACTTGTACAACCTCCACATCATCTAGTCATTAATACACATCATAAAACCAGTTTCTCATTCTTTTGAACAAGTTGCGATTGCTATTGTACATTCATGCAATTGATTACGCACATTTATCTGCGGTTTCCTACATTATCAGTTGCTAATGTCATGTTGCTCAAAATGTATTATACAGTTTTCCATGCAATAGTCTTACCCCCCAAAACATCTAGTCTTTAGTTCATAGTATAAGTCATTAAATGCAAAATGGTTAATCTAGTTGTCATAAACTGCCAAGCACACTTTTTATTTGTATTTTTACACACTATTATTAGATGTTTTGTCAATTTGGCATGAATTGTGCAAGTGAATCTTTACTAATGAAGAGAATGTAGATGATAAACCAATGATAAACCATTTCTCTGAAATAGCTCAAAGGTTCATCTCATGAATCTTCAGTAGGAAAGCTTATACTGTATAGACAAAGGACAACACAAGAGTTACAAATTCTGAAAATGGAATTATTTTCATCTTTGTTCCCATATTTCCTTTTCTATATCACAATGGCATTGTAAAAGTATTTTTTATTTTTTTGGTCAGACCACTAGTAAAAGTGTAACTGCGAATTCTATCCAGTCTCTTTCAATCAACATCCCACAAACAGTAATGTGTAAATGTGTAGTTTTGAAATGGATATATGGCATACATAAGCATATGGCATACTGTTCAATACAGTAGTTTACATCAGAACATACATCAGTTATGTTGACAACATGACTAAGCAATTTGACTGTCTTATCCGTAAACTTATGGAAGCATATGGGTAGCATTATTCAATTTGGGATGTAATATGCAAAATGACAATGCAATATGTAAAATGGCAATGCATTTCTGTATTTACATTTACATTTTCCAATACATTTGTGCAACGTTTGGTGCAAAATGAAAATGAAAATTAAATTACATAATTTTCATTTGCCATTTACTACACCAGTTTTAAAATGTAAAATGAATATTAATTTTAAAGCTTTATAAGTTGCAAAATTAAAATGAAAATGTATTACAGAAATGATTAGATATGTCTAACATGTTAAAGCAAAAACTGTGGCAAAATGATCATTTAAATGCTATTTTTCTTAATTGCATTAACACTCACAGTCAAGACACTTACGATTGCATTTTCATTCGGTGTCCCGCAATGAATGTAGCAAAACTCAATGTGCACATTGAAAATGCATTCCGAGCCGATCACGTGTCCCCGCCCTCGCCCCACGTCAATCATTGTGTGAACAAGGCGGGGCTTACAGAAGGTCAGAGACTCAAGTCTCAAGAAGAGGATTCAATCAAGTGAGACAACATGGACAAGACAGTTGGTCCGTGTATGTTTTGATCATTTCGGTTTATGGCTTCAATATTTCATTCGGACTTGTGGGCGGAGCTGAAACGCTGCTTTCATCTGATTGGTCGAATCGGATCGGTTTTCATCTGACAGCCTTCAGCTCGGTCTTGTCATTCTTTCAGGCAGAATAAGAGTCAGTGCGAGTGAAGCACTGAAATGTCTGAAACTACGCTCACTGTTAATTAGCATAATATTTGAATCAGATGTAGCTGGGCAAATTCGTGCTGCTGAGACCTGCAAATTATTTCTAGGTTGTAGTATTGTATGAATATTGTCCCACTGATAAATACAGTGCAAATAGTTCTGTCCCTTTGGATAACAGTGAAGTGGAAATTAAAATCAATAATAGACTGAACAGTTCCATGTCTGTAACATTTACCACTCTCATCTTTTAAGTCATAAGGCACTAGGTATGTGTGTGTGTGACATTAATAAATAATTGTAAAAATGAATATAGTTACATTTCTAAATAAAAATAGTAAAATTAGCTCTATGCTGCTCAGTGCTCCTGTAGCCTACCCCAGAGCGCCCTCTCGCGGCTGTAGACGGTAATGTTTTCTCTTGGTCTTGAATAAATGTGACATATAGTCCAGTGCGACTTATATATGTTTTTTTCCTCGTCATGACGTATTTTTGGACTGATGCAACTTATACCGAAAAATACAGTTAACATTATTATTATTATTTATTATGAGAGTAATTGACACAGACTAGAACTTTAATGTTTCACCCAATTCAGCTCATATCTTTAGACTCGTCCGACTCGTGTTGCTTGTATAACTGGCCAGACTTACCTTCCCAAAAAATCCTATTTAATTTTATTTCATAAATTTAACTATATTTATTTCCACTTTACTGTTATCCAAAGGGACAGAACTATTTGCACTGTTTTTTATCAGTGGGACAATATTCATACAATACTACAACCTAGAAATAATTTGCAGGTCTCAGCAGCACGAATTATGTGCCCAGCTACATCTGATTCAAATATTATGCTAATTAACAGTGAGTGTAGTTTCAGACATTTCAGCTGAAGACTGTCAGATGAAAACCGATCCGATTCGACCAATCAGATGAAAGCAGTTTCAGCTCCGCCCACAAGTCCGAATTAAATATTGAAGCCATAAACCGAAATGATCAAAACATACACGGACCAACTGTCTTGTCCATGTTGTCTCACTTGATTGAATCCTCTTCTTGAGACTTGAGTCTCTGACCTTCTGTAAGCCCCGCCTTGTTCACACAATGATTGACGTGGCGCGAGGGCGGGGACACGTGATCGGCTCGGAATGCATTTTCAATGTGCACATTGAGTTTTGCTACATTCATTGCGGGACACCGAATGAAAATGCAATCGTAAGTGTCTTGACTGTGAGTGTTAATGCAATTAAGAAAAATAGCATTTAAATGATCATTTTGCCACAGTTTTTGCTTTAACATGTTAGACATATCTAATCATTTCTGTAATAGGCTACATTTTCATTTTAATTCTGCAACTTATAAAGCGTTAAAATTAATATTAATTTTACATATTAAAACTGGTCTAGTAAATGGCAAATGAAAATTATGTAATTTAATTTTCATTTTCATTTTGCACCAAACGTTGCACAGATGTATTGAAAAATGTAAATGTAAATACAGAAATGCATTGCCATTTTACATATTGCATTGTCATTTTGCATATTACATCCCAAAATGAATAATGCTACCCATATGCTTCCATATAAACTATGACACAAGGACTTGTCATTCTGATGGCACTGACATGTTCATTGACACAGATATTTATTTTTGAGAGATGAACTAAGGATTTTGAGCAAGAGACTGGCTTTTGCAGGTCATCCATTGTGTTTTGATATTTGTACGAGTTGTTTTGAGAAATGCACTTACTGTTTTGCAAATCTCAAGAATGATTAGAGAAATGTACCAAAGCGACTGAGAAAAACTGTAACCCAATCCCTACCCCTAAACCTAATCTTACCTATAATTTATTTCTAAAATCAGAGGGAAATAATAGCTGATTAAAAGGGTGTAGAAGCACTCTGATTGTAACCCAAAAACAGATGTTTTCTGAAAAGTTATATCTCATTTCTGATTGGTTGTTTGGAATGTTGTTCCAGGATCAACAAGGTTATGATATAATATAATATAATATAATATATATATATATATATATAAATATATAAATAGTGATTGATAATTAAATATTTACATAAAAAAAAAAAAAGAATCCAATGTTGTATGTGGCCCACAAGTCTACATTAAGATGGCCAGCTGGTACAGAGCCACAGACTTTTGCTTTTTCATAAAATTGAAGGACAAGGCTAAATAATCAACATTATGCCACAGATGTTGTCAATAGAGCTTAACTTGCATTGCACCAGAAAAGATCCCTCAAGTATAACTTGGAAATCAATGACTGTAGCAATTTCTAATTTGGTCCTATGACAATATAGCGGCATCTTATATGTTCATGAGCATCAAACACTTTCCATGTGCAAACCTTTTCCAGAAGGACATTCAGCTATAGCATATCAAATAAAACTTTAAAGTAGAACTTCAAAACAGAACAATCAAAACCTCTCTTTTTTCTTCTTTTATAATATATATATATATATATATATATATATATATATATATATATATATATATATATATATATATATATATATATATATATATATATGTATATATATATATATATATATATATATATTCTACTTTACTCCTCCATTGGCACCACTGTCAGTTTGGGCAGGGAGTCAAGACAGTGGAACTGAGATGACAGCAAGGTTGCTGAACTTCTCAGCCATAACTGCTCTTCAATTTATGACAATTACATTTTGCTTCAAGACCACAAGGCTATTTTAAAGACATTTTGAGGGAAGACAGTTCACAAAGAAATGTCTGCTTGTATTATCATCCATGTACGGTATGAATCAGTCTGGCTCTGTGTTGTTAGAAAAACATTTAAGTGAGTTCAAGGGTTACAGCTGTCTTATGGTAAGGCTATGAAACTCATTGCCTGTGGCATGGAAAGAAAGGGACAGTTCAATTATTAATTACATTGCATAACTTTAATAATTACACCAAGTAGATGAGAAAAACTAGCTGTTTTGTTTTTCAGGGCTAGTCTATTCTCAGTACATGACTGCAGTATGCATATAAATTCTGGAACATGTATGTGTGTGTGTTTGTTTGCTGCGTGTTTGTCAGTTGCACTTTACTGTCGCCCAGGGTTAAGATCAGGGTCATTGTGCATTAGGAAAGTTGTTAATGGAGACATTCTGTCGAGCGCTGCTCAATACAAGGACAGTTTAGTGTCTGCAGTTTTAGGGCTGCGTAGGGGGTGGTTGTGGAAGACTGACAGTCTGACAAACACTGGAGACAGATTCAGGGCAGGTTAGAAAATAGATTAAAACACACACTCTTATGCTATATATATATATATATATATATATACTGTATATATATATTAGGGGTGTAACGATACGCGTATTCGTATTGAACCGTTCGGTACGAGACTTTTGGTTCGGTACGCGGTGCGCATTATGTACCGAACGGTTCGTTGGACTAATTTATTACATTTGGAAAATAAATAAAAAATTGTGAATTATAATGATATGCGTTCAACAAGGTAGCACAATAACCCAAACGACGTAACAGGCAACGCCCCTGACACCCCCGAAGAAGAAAAAAACACCAGTGTTGGGTGTAACGCGTTACAAAGTAACGCGTTACTGTAATAATATTACTTTTTTCAGTAACTAGTAGTGTAAGGCATTACTCGTCTGAAAATGGTAATATTATTACAGTTTTCCCGAGCTAGTTACTTGCGTTACATTTGCCAGTAGCACCTTCATCACACACACGGCACACAACACAGAGAACAGAAGGGAAGGGGAGGAGGGCGTGAATGGAACAGTGATTGGTCTGGGTTTGGCACGAGGTATCATTTACCATCACTGATTGGTCGACAGCCGGCAGCAGAGCGGCACGCTCAGACAGATGGGGAAAAATGGAAGCGTCAACAACGGCAAGCTCTTTTTCAGAGGAAGGTTCCCAGCAACAGAAAGCTAGTTTCGACGGGTGGAGATTCAGTAATTATTTTGTAGGGGTGCTCCGATCACGATCGGCCGCTCGTTAATACGCATCTCAGTAAAGCCGGTTCTCTAAAGCGGTTTATTCCATCAGGTGCGTGAACCATATGTTCATACAACCGTGCCAATAAACGCTGAAAATGAACGTGGATTTGCGCATCTTCTCAGTTAATAACGGCTCTGTGTAGTAACAGCTGCTCTATGTGAAATCACGCACCTGATGGAATTAACCGCTGATTAGAGAACAGGTGTACTGACGAGCAGTAATATAAGTGAGTTGTGTAAACAGTGATTTATGTGACTTCAATTATTTCTTATTAAACTGAAATCGAAAAGTAAAAAGTATTTTTTGGAAAAAACACATCCTGGTGTTAGTCTTCATATGCTGCTGAATAGTGTTAACACGGATATAGAAAAATAAGGAGTGCAAGAGATTGATTCCTAATGTCAGTTTATTTTTAATTAATACTATAGTAGTTCGGTTCCCTTTACATCTTTAACTACCCGTTAATTTATCAATTGAATGGGTGACCTATCCTCATTAATAGAGCAAACATTTGCCCCCCCTGAGAGAATTGGCAGGAGCCGCCACTGATAAAGACCCTAAAGAACACTCCTCCTTTGTATGTTCTCCCTCCATCTGATGCATCTCAGGCAATCATAGAGTAATTAAGAAAAAAAGATGTAACTAGTAATATAACTAGTAATATAACTAGTTACTTTCTCCAGGGAGTAATAAAGTAAAGTAAGGCATTACTATTTTTGAGAGTAATATGTAATATGTAATATATTACTTTTTTGAGTAACTAGCCCCAACACTGAAAAACACCAACTCATATGTTTATGTTAGGTTACTCAGTCAGGCGCTCGCTCACTCAGTACGCGCTGAAGGCTCGTTGCAAAATGGCCAATGCGTTTAACAGACCAGAAATAGAAGATCCTCCAATAACCAACAGGTCTGGTGTTTGGGTGCACTTTACCAATCGATCGGGGCATCCAAACAAGCACAGAAATCAAAATGGACTAGTACTGTACTGTGTCGGAATTTCCTGAGCAGTACGATACAATTAACAGGCCTGCACGTTATTAGATAGAATAACTGTTATAAATAGAACGTATGCACGGGCAGTTTTGAAAACTCCACCTACTTAGCTCTTGGCATAGTGCAGCGCAAATCGCGTTGTATCTAAAGGGCCCACGCATATCGCGTCCTGTGTAAAAGACCCTTTAGCCATTTTGCAACGAGCCTTCAGCGCGTACTGAGTGAGTGGAAAACGCAGGCTTTAAGAACATGCTTAATGTAATTGAGCCCCGTTACAATATTCCTTCACAAGCCCGTTTCAACCATAATTCCTGCTTTGTTCCAAAAAACATAAGCCCTATAGAGAACCAATTGAGTAAAAACACACTCAATATAAAGAGTTATAGAGTTCCATATAAAAAGTTACATCTTTGTATTTGTTCATAACTACTACAACAATATAACATTTTCTTTTTTTTATATGGAGCTGTTTTTGTTTTATACAGTATGCTGCTAAGAACACACCATAGAAGATGGGTAAAGAATAGCTCCATCATTGTTCAATGTAAAAAAAATACAAAAAACATACTTTGTTAGTTTTAATAAATATATATTTTTTTAAAAATCAAGGAAATTTATCTGCCAATTTTTTCTTTTTGCTGTATCTAAAACGTACCGAACCGTACCGAACCGAACCGTAACACCAGTGAATCGTATCGAACCGCATCACTAATTTTGTGAACCGTTACACCCCTAATATATATATAAAATTTATGTACTTGTCAAAAGTCGGTAAGGCTCACCACCCAGCCAATCACAACGCACCCTCTCACCTGAATACTAATCAGCAGCACCTGTTCACAATTACCTCATCAGCTCACCACCACATATAAGCACACACCTCAGTCACTCTCATTTGTCAGATCTTGTGGCTATTACATCAAACTTCTCCAGTAACTAGCTACTAGCCGTGACTCTCTTACCAATCAGCTACTAACATCTTTGGCTACCTGATTCTCCTAGACCCCTGTGTTTCCCCAGCAATCCTCCAGTGATCCCTCTTCCAACTTCCAAGGATTCCTCTCCAGCATTACCCCCGAGGTGTGTGCGCAACGTATTCCCCATTCCCCATCATTCGCCATTCGGAGTAAGCCAAGATCTCCATACCCTGCTCAGTGGATCCTCCGAACTCTCACCTGCTCTATCAGATTCATATACATACCTGCATTTAATAAAGATCTGTTCATATTTTACCTTTGTCCCCGAGTCCGTTTGTTACAGTACTATGGAAACAAATTTATTGCGTTTAATTTATCACAATTATTGGAAATTATTAGCATGGTTATCTATATTTCTGCATTACTAAGGACAATACAGTACTGTTGTCAGAAATGTTGGGTTGGTAAGAATTTTTTTTTTTTTGTGTTTTAAAATAAGTCACGTATGCTTGTCAATACTGAATGTATTTGATAAAAAAATACAGTAAAAACTGTAATATTACAGAATATTCCAACACTTCATAAAATGTTATTTTAAAATATAATTTATTCCCGCATAGCTGAATTTTCAATATCATTAATCCAGTCTTCAGTGTCACGTGATCCTTCAGAAATCTAAAATGCAGGTTTGCTACTTAAGAGCATTTTAGCATTCTTTGATGAATAGAAACTTCAAAATAACCAGATTTTTTTTTTTTTTTTGTACATGTGTACATCTAAATTAGTGCTGGGCAACAATATTCTTTTTTTCTAATCACATTGATATATGCTAAACTTAAAACTGAATTAAAAAGTATGTGCATGTGTTGTCATGTATTCTTGTGACGGTGTATCTTGACACCATACCTACATTGTACATGAGCCGCGCTGCGTAGAAAAATACTATAGAACCCATTATAATCAGTGATGCTATCTACACTGGATGTGGAGCGGTGCGACAAATCATACGTGGCGTCATTCGTTGAGATCCTATTCATTAGATGCGACAGTTGTCCCACCTTGCTGTCCCACAACAGCTACATCTGTCTACAATGACAGGACGTGTCACACGACAAAGCAACTGACCATTTCAAATATTTGAATTTTGTGTCAGTAAGTCATAAAGAGAACGAAGGAGCAGTTTAATGTCGGGGATTTGTCGTCTCGTGTCGCGCCACAGTCCAGTGTAGACCACATCACTGATTATAATTCATTCTATGGTATTTTATTGTGTATCGCAGCTAGCGTCCAGTGTAGACGCGGTGTTAGGCCCACTCCAAATGCTCTCATTGGTCGAGAATAGTGATGACGCCCATCCCGAACCAGTCCTGATCAACATCCCACCCCTCCTGTGACCCATGGTTTGTCTGTATTTGTATTCAGAGCCAGTGAGCAACGGACTTTAAAAATAATAATAATTATATTAAAAACTACGTTAATGCAAGATAAAATAATTATTGGGGTTAATTAATGCGTTAACACGATATAATCTAAATTTAATATTTTTACAAAGTCAATTTTTTTTCTAGATGCTATATTAATACATTATTTTGGCTTGACAAATAATTGATAACTACACTTATTGTGAAAAGTGATAAACAGATACATTTGATTTGAATTGAAAATGTTTCTCTTAAAAATGGGTAGAAAAAAGTATGCTATTTTAACTTGTTTCAGATAATGTTATATTTTATTTTGACTTTAGTATAAAAATAAAATAAAATAATTCATGTTAATGAGAAAACAGAAAAATGACAGTATGTGACTTTGTCTATTGTTTTGTTTATTAATGAAAATCTTGACACAGCTTTAAGTGTTTGCCTTTTTTCAGTCTGGGAATGCATTTTTTTTGAATATTATAAAGACTGATGCTTCTTCCTACCTTAAGACCATGTGCTACTGATCCTTCTCCTCTATTACTGATCAAAATAAACTGCAGAAGAAAATACAAATAAACCAGGTAACTTGTCTAAGCAACATATTCATCATTAGAACATATATGAAAAAAATAAATACTCTGATACTCTGCAGTGAATGGGTGACATCAGAATGAGGTTCCAAACATCTGATTAAATAAATAAATAAATAAATAAATGATAACATCACAGCAACCCACATGACTCCAACCAATCAGTTAACAGCTTGTGAAGTGTTTTCACTTGTAAATGGACTTTAAACTGTGAATATTTCTCTCCTGATGCAGACGAGATAGCTGCTTCTAAACCATAGAGGTTAATAGAGGACCTTGATTTTTCAGAGTGTGGTTGATGAAATCAGCACTGTGCACAGATGGATTTACCTCAGCTGCCCTGAAGTCATTTTATCTAGTCAGAGTTTTTAACTTGACACCTTTCAAGGTAACAGATGCAGTACGCCACAAATGAAGACAACAGCTGTCACTTTAAACATGCACTGACAGCATCATGTTAAATTACACATGATGTTGAAACACTTTGAGCTCACGCAACTGTCGATTTAGGTATGTTTGTCATATTAAAAAAAGGAATGGTATGCCAAGAATACACTGTGCTTGCTAACATCATAGTTAGTGAAGCTGATGATATTCAGGCAAAGCTTTCTTCTCTTTGCTTGTTTAAACAAACAGGAGGATGCACAATGAGAAAAAAAGAGAAAAGGTGTTATCAAAACTCCAGGCGGTGAAACTGCTTATTCTGATTGTTGGCTGTTGATGGTGAAATTATGCCATTATTTATGCTTTGATCTCAATCTTTTGATTTATTTTAATTGAATGGTATATGCAATTTCTGTCATTATTTACTCATCCTGATGTTGGACCGAATTATTTTGTTGTTATGTCTCTGTGAGACATTTATTTATAAACATTTATTAGAGGATCAACCCCATGAGATGAAACATCTCGTTTTCATGGGGGTCCTCAGGATCATGTCCAACAACATAGAAAAGAACAACAGAGTAGATACAATTGAAAGAGAAAAAAAAAAAAACAACCTTAGCGCACACACACATTCACACACCATTACGGACATGCAAAACTACGAAACTGTGGTATGTATACCACTAAACACATTTTGTTTTATTTTATACCCCTTAAAGTAAAACCTTTTTTTTTTATCTAGGACTCAGTAAAAGTCAAGCATTTTAAGAGGGGTATTTGATGTGAGATGCTTGAGAACAACTGAGGTAACATATTGCTTATAACACAATAATCCCAAATATAAGTTAAAATCACTATATATGTACGTATATCTGCATAAGCACATTCATATATACACACAATCATAGCATGACACATATCGATGCCAAATTCGAAATGTATTCTGCAGATGTGTTAACAAAGCATTTCGGAGGAAAAGATCTAAGCGAGTGAATGGATGCAGGGAGACTGTTCCAGTCACGAGGGGCTCTAACACAGAAAGCATGTTTCCCAATTTCTCTCTTAAGTCTAGAAACAGTAAAAAAAAGATCTGTTCGTTGTGACGAAGGCTATATTGTGAACTGTAAGGCATTAAATATTGCGATAAATAATATGGATATTGAAAATAATATGGACATGAAAGTGTTAAATATATAAAAGTTTAAAAGGCAAATACTGAACTTTAGGGAACGTAAGTGGTTAAATCTGTACTGTATAATAATTAAATGCAATCCAATTTCAGCTGATACAACAACAACAACAATAATAATAATAATAATAATAACATACATTACTATTCAAAAGTCTCTCTCTCGGACTCTATATTTAATGTTTGTTTTTTATTGCAAAAAGACACTTTGTATTAGTGTCTAAGAGTATTGGGAAGAGAGAGAGAGAGACCTGTACTGTTCTGCTGAAAAATAAGATTATGTGAGTATATGGCCACCAGCATCACCAGCAGTCTAGAAATTCCTGCTGTTGTGTTTAAAAGATTGTCTAGTTACAGATATTTCCACTAATGTTAAAATGTCAGAGTGACAGTACAATTATCAGTGCTTCCTAAAGCAGTGACCCATTTCGATATGTCAGCAACATTAACTAAACAAATTACCAAATCCATATTTCATCTATCATTCCGCAGATGCTCAGTGCTGTTGAGCTTATTAGAGCGCTGATTGCAGAAATGGACCAGGGAAAGTGGGGAGAATGGATTAAATGAGAAAATCTGACATTTTGGAAAAAAAGTCATATCAGTTAAATGTCTTTTATTCATGGCTTTGCAACTACTGCTACTACTACTACCAATTATCGTTATGCCTGTAAATATGAGTTTATAATTCAAACAACGACATGAGAAAAATAATTTTATAAAAAATTTCAAAGAATATGAGGTGCATGCTTTTTTTTTTTAAGCGTACATTGCACTGCAGTACAGCTTTGACATATTTAGGAGGGAGATGTATATTTATAGGGATATAAATCGATAGCCCTTGTGGCTGTGTGATCCATTTGTTTCAGATCTGCCCCGAGGACACAGCTGATATAATCGGCCTCAGAAATATGAGGCCTTTTCTGGTCGTTTCCACTGCGTCTGATGAACAGCACATTGCTTGTTTACAGATTCAGCAGATGTGGTTCCTGTGTTGCAATGTAGTCAGATGGGAACGATAATTTACCCTGCAATGTGTTTGTGTGTGTGAGAGAGAGCAAATATATGTATCCCTTTGTTGATTGTAGCAAGTCTATCATGTACCCTTGAAAAAGACTGATGAAAAAAAAGAAAAAAAAAAAAACGTTCACTCTTAAACTTGAACTGCATAGCCGATTAATTTCCATGGAAACACAAGGGCATTTAGAACAAAGCAAATACAAACATTCTGAAATCAAAGTCGTAGTACAATGTCTCAGGCGTTTGCATTTCATACACATTAAAACAAAGACGTTTATGGAGGTATAGGTAACAAATGGAAAATAAAAGTTCTTATTTGTCAAGCCAAGACTGGAATAAATTTCTAGATTTAGTGTATCTCAAAGCAAGTGTTGAAAGTGACCATGTGATATTTGTGAATAGACTGAATTAATATAAATCAATCCTCTTCCTGCAGGTTGTCAAATGATGCTATTAATGTGATGGATAGCTTGTTCCTTTAAATGCAACAGTCCAACAGACATAATAAAATATGGTAAAATTAAGCTATTGTTTTTCTTGTAGTTGAATAATTATACAGTTTGTCTATATATGTAAATACTAACAAAATATAAATTAGGTTTGTAAGGCATTGTTGTTATCTGTATATTGTATGTATATGTATCTATTTTTTTATTGTTAATTTTAATTAAAAATGGATGTTTAAGAAATATACTAAACTATGTTAAGATTTATTTTATAATAAGGACACATCAAACATTGCATATTTCAAATGACAGTATCTATTGCGATTACAAAATGTACAAAATGTAAACCCGTCATTCTTTTTGCATGTCCATTTGGTGACATTAGTTGAACGATCATGCATTTTTACAGCTCCAAGCACAAGCTGAAGTTCAGCATTTGTAATTAGTATTGAGTTCTGCTGCAGTGGATTTGACAGGTTTGAATATATATTGCAGTCAAACAGCAGGAGCCTGAGGCTGTCCTATTTGATCTCGACCAGACAGTGGTAAAACTCCAGGGCTTATTGTGCCATGGTCATAATCTGCTTTGTTGGCAAGCATTGTCCTTCCAGCTGTGTGTATGTGTAAATCAGCTCTGCTTGTTTGACTATGGCATTTGTAGCAGCAGTATTTTACCCTAGTTTAGAGAAAGCTGCAGTGTGAACTGCTACTTTATAAATGCTTGCAATCATGAACTAAATATTATTGTCTAAGACACGGATATTTTTGATTTCATAATGTACAATCATTTTCAATACCATTGGCAAAACTATCACATACCGTATATTGCCATATACCACCGTTTTGCCATCCATTTATTCAAGGCACTTGTCCAACTCATGAAGAGATTTTATATAGGCTTTTATATAGGCTGTTATTTACAGACTTTTATTTTTTGATCAATTTCCATTACAAAAATCTCAGTCTTAAAGGGTTAGTTCACCCAAAAAGGAAAATTATGCCATTAATGACTCACCCTCATGTCGTTCCAAACCTGTAAGACCTCGGTTCATCTTCGGAACACAGTTAAAGAAATTTTAGATTTAGTCCGAGAGCTCTCAGTCCCTCCATTGAAACTATGTGTACGGTATACTGTCCATGTCCAGAAAGGTAATGAAAACATCATCAAAGTAGTCCACATGACATCAGAGGGTCAGTTAGAATTTTTTGAAGCATCGAAAATACATTTTGGTCCAAAATAACAAAAACTACGACTTTATTCAGCATTGTCTTCTCTTCTGGGTCTGTTGTGAGCACGTTCACTGCAGTTTGTCATATCCGGTTCATGAACGAATCACTTGATGTAACCAGATCTTCTTGAACCAGTTCACCAAATCGAACTGAATCGTTTAAAATGGTTTGCGTCTCCAATACGCATTAATCCACAAATGACTTAAGCTGTTAACTTTTTTAATGTGGCTGACACTCCCTCTGAGTTCAAACAAACCAATATCCCGGAGTAATTCATTTACTCAAACAGTACACTGACTGAACTGCTGTGAAGAGAGAACTGAAGATGAACACCGAGCCGAGCCAGATAACGTATAAAAGACTGACTCGATCTGAAATGAAATGAATGAATCCCTGGCTGAAACAAGATTATGGGTATAAGGGATACAGCTGCAGCTACTGGGCATGCACAAATCAGTATAGTGTAATTTTTGTCATGCTGAACAACAAAAATGACTGTATTTGCATTATTGTAGGGATTAGGTTTAGGGTTGGGGTAGACGTATTTTACTCTGTTGGATCAGCAGCTATGCTAATGATGTCTTTATTTGTTTCTAAGTTTTGCCATGGGATTTACATCCTGTGGCAACTAGGATTTACACAAGCTCCAGTCTGGATCCAGAACACCTGAGAAGAGATGATGCTGACCCTCAGAGGACCCCAGATGATGCTAACCCTGAATCAACAACAGAACTAACAAATATTGCTACAAGTGTGACTGCATCATATCATAATTATTAATAATATTAATAATGTTCATCGTCTGGCTGACTACGTCGTGTATTAATGTTTCTAAAAATCCTGTCATACGTGCACAAACTGACAGTCACCACTTATAAGCTACTACTAAATATTGTAGAAACGTAATTTTCTGGAAAGTTGCTTTGTAACGATTTGTATTGTAAAAAAGCGCTATACAATTAAACTTGAATTGAATTTGTATATTTAAATTTTATTTTGTTTATTGGTTAATTGTTTAATTTTTAAATCCCCTTTATTCATGATTAAACACACACACACACACACAAACACACATCATGTGTGTTTCTCCACTAGACGTTTGTAATGCCATCCAGAAATCAACAGGTACTTCAAGATCTGATTGGTGACATTAGCGAAGGTTTTGTTCACTGATAAACTTTTGACTGTTTCTGATATAAAATGAGGGTCAGTTGTGGCCTAGTGGTTAGAAAGTCTGATTTGTACCCAAAAGTTGTGGGTTAAAATTTCAGTACTGGCAGGAACTGAAGGTGAAGGGAGTTCAAAAATCCATGATTCTAAGGTATGGGTTATCATACTTGGCAACATGTCACGAAAATGGCAGAACACCCAAAACATTTTTGTTATGTTTTTGCAGGACTTCCTAAATGAAGATTCTGGTACCTGGTCAAACAAAGCACATGCAAGAAAAAGGTTTTGTGCTTGTTCAACAGTACAGCAGACTCCTCTCGAAGACTGAAGAACAAACCCAGTTCATTATGCAGGTTGTCAGAGGACACTGAAATCTGGTTGAAGTCCCTGCAAGAGTACTGTGGTTGATGGACTTGTCAGATTATCGTAAATATCTGGATCAGATATAAGATAGATTTTTTCCCAGTTAACTTCACCAGTCCTGTAATTATCATTTTGCTTCTACGTCTGCTAGCCTAACTTTTTCGGCTAAAGACATGTTGGACTGTCATCACGATCTAGATCAGATCACAATTTTTCAAAGATCAGCTCTCATCAGCAGCATGGTGATTTACCCTTTTTTAAAGATTTTATTTTAGGAGTTGTATGCCTTTATTTCTATAGGACAGTAAGTGGAGAGGAGGGGAATGTGATCAAGAAAGGTAAAGCCAGGATTCAAACTCTGAACGCCTAAAGCGCAACAGTGCTACATGTCAGTCTGTTCCCCATGAGACTATTAGCGCTGATGTATTTTAATATTTTAAGACTAAGAATACTGTTCTGTGTTCTCATTTTTAAATTCACAGTTTACAAACTATCTTCTATAATATCAGTTATGTGCTGTTATGGTCACTAAGACATTTTTTTTTTTTTTTTTTTGAGCACACCCGAATATAGTCCAGACACAGCAAAATTTGGTTTGTTTCCATTTCTCATGACGGCGAGTTACTGCCACGGGTGAGAGCAGAAGATTTCAAAAGTCTAAAAATAAGGGCCACCCTAGTGTAGATGTTATCAAAACACAATCTAATAGGTACTTTTTTTTTTTTTTTTACTTCCAGCAGTAACTAACTGACTAACTAAATAAATAAATAATACAATAAAATAAACTGTGAAATTTTCACCCGATGTCCCCTTCACAATGTAATTTATATAAAATTTCCAATCAAACTATTCTATTAAAATTGTATTTTTGCAATTTAGTTGAAGAACTGAATAACTGATAACAGACAAAGCAAGATCAGAGTAAAAGTGATTCATCTGTAAGGTAAATTAACTCTATAACTTATAAAATATTATAGAAGCCTGTTTCCACCATGGAATAATACAAATGAAAGAGGTTACTGCCATTTCCATCTGAATTGCACAAACCTAGACAAGTGGAGTGATAGCCTAGAAAGTCAGGCTGAAAGGTTAGAGCGCCCCAGTGGACCGGAACGCACTGCCGTATAAAACATATTTACACTAGAATAACACATCCTTTGCAAAATGTTATATAAACCACCCATCGCTCAAGTGCATGAAAAAATTAGATTTAATAATGAATCTTATGTTAATGCCACCACTGATAACATTAGAGGGCATGCTAAAAATAAACATTAACATGTGCCATTGTAATAAACAGCCTTTGACAGAAACAGTTTGACTATAAATGTCCAGCCCATGGGGAACAAGTAAAGCGGTTTGATCATGTGAATTACAAGATTGTAAATTATCACTGATATGACAAAATAAAATTTCAATGGCCCATACTATGAATACATTGATGAATACATTCATGTCACTCTTGCCAAACACACACTCCAAATAAAGTTGAAAGGATACTGAATATAATAAAAGCAAACTACCTGAGAGTTTGATTTGATATATTTTACCCAATAATCTTTCATCTTTCTTATTTATTTATATTCTTTTTTTTTTTTTTTTTTTTTGTATAAAGCAAAAAGTGACATTTGCGTGAAAGATAGGCTGATTAATTCAGTCTAGAGTGTATGTACACATATAATAAATAATGTCTGTCAAAATTTGAACTCACAGAGTTCTGTACATACGGATATTCCAGAATCTAGTATCAAAGTCTCTTTGAGCATCGCTGATGTGACGCGCAACATGATACTATTGGAAATATAACCTAGCAAAATATCTGTCTTCATGATTTATGCTTTTTAAACTTTCTTTGAGGCTGGAAATATTGTCACGAGCATAGTGCTTTCAGAATTTCAGAATGCATTTCTTTTTTTATACATGCTTAATGTGAGTATGATAGAGGCTAACGTGTACAACACTATTTTAGCATATTCATGAGCAAATGTCTTTGCAATTACTTTAGCATTTTATGTTATGACACATCACAGCAAGTCTATATTTTCACATTCGTATTATATTCATCGGAAGTTATCAGACCATGAAATAATCCACCATTGATTTACACTCGTTTTTCTGGTGCGTCTCCCTTCTTCACGCAAAGCCTGCTGTAACCTTGAGGATGGCAATGGCTGATTGTATGCAGAGTATAATTTGTGGTGCATTTGAGAATTATATACCAGAAATAAAGTGAGGGGCATGGTTTTGGTTCCAGAGAACTATAATGAGATCAAGACCACTCCAAAGCCAGAAAGAAGTCAATTTATCATAGAAAAAAAAAAAAAAAAAAAAACTCACAATGTGTCCTGCTGTTCTCAAAATAATCACTGATATTAAAGGCACAATATGCATTTTGTTTTTGCAGATAGAGGGCGCATATTCAAAACAAAATTCAAAAAGCAAAGACGAAAACAAAGATTTTTACTTAAACATTCTTCAAAGCGTAGATAGGATAATGTAAGCACAGAATTCAACAAGATGTTCTAGTGTTTTTTTCTACTATATATATATATATATATATATATATATTACTAAAAAAACAACCACTGATTGCCAGTCTTTATCTCAGTGTGTTATAATATACAATGCAGCATATTATCAATCAGATTCTGACCAACACAAATGTGTGTGATATTTTTTTTACAACCATTCAAAAACTAGAAGTTTACACAACATTTCAGACAAAATTACGTTCTTTCTTTCTCTCAACCAATACAAATATTTCCAAAGTAAAAACAAAGTCAGCCTTTTCAAAGCAACACACAGAATTGATGTTTCATTCCTAAATGAATGATTCAGTGAACTAAACTGTAGAAAGAGTAACTTAAAAAATCCCCTGCACTACCAATAATCAATAACATTTGGAATAACTTAATGCTAATTATACACACCTGAACCAGTTAATCAAAATCTTTAGACTCACTAGAAACCATAGATTTGTTTAGGTAGATGTCTCAGGGGGCTTTCA
The DNA here is from genome assembly GCF_003368295.1 of Carassius auratus. Classification (NCBI taxonomy): domain Eukaryota; kingdom Metazoa; phylum Chordata; class Actinopteri; order Cypriniformes; family Cyprinidae; genus Carassius; species Carassius auratus. Next base: position 4,580,196 of record NC_039282.1, read on the forward strand.
CACTGGCAGTTTAGTGCAGAACGGGGCACGGTTCACATGAAAAATCGCTAATGTGAACGCTGTCATCGGACCCTGGTGCGCACTGGGGTACCGAACCCGAGACTACCTGGAGCGGGGGTCTGAGTTCGGTTGCTCCCGAGCTGTGGTCCGATTTATGTGAATGTGCAAACAACAGGACTTGAACCAGAACCAAGGACTTGGGAGCGCACTTGTTCAGGAAGTAAAGTATCCCGCGCATGCGTGACACTGGCAATATCATTGTTTCTTCAACACAAGAGAGAGCCGAAGTTGATCGAAGTGTTCTCCATGTGTTTTCCGTGTGCGTTTGCGATGAAGTAAGGTGACTGCAAACGCACCTGGGTTCGATGCAACTATTGAGTGTGAACAATCGCGCTCGACCACAGCAAACGAGCCCAGTGTAACAGCCCTCTCATTCGACAGCTCCAAGTAGATGCATTCTCCATCCTGCAATGGTCAACTTGACGTCAAAAAAAACAAAAAAAACAGAGAAAGAAACCCGAAGAATCGGGATAACCTTTCAAAGGTAAGAATGTGTGAGAGAGGGGCTCAATCATAGATATGTAAGGATTGTAATGATAATATGTAAGGATTATTATGGTGAATGGCATCAAGTTGACCCTTCCAACGGACAGCAGACGGCTTATGTATAGTGACTAATAATGAGACATCTCCGTATACATATCTATGCTAGAAACTTCCAGGCAAGCGAGTTGAAGCTGTTTGGAGCTAAATTCTGCAGGACATTTGCCCTCCAGGAGAAGGATTGGACTGCCCTGCTCCATGCATCTGAAGAACAGAGGTGATGTTATATCACAGCTATCCTCAACTGACTAAATGTAGCACTGATAAAAAGGCATTAAAGGCTGTTAGCTCAGTCTAGAAGTAAAAGTTAGAATTGGTTACATCAGCCAAAAACAATGAAAAGGATAATTTTTTTTTTTTTGCTACATGAAAAGGCATGTTTATGACCTTTGTTTGTTACTTTGAAGAATCTGTGCAACTGGCTCTCCGTAGGGAGTGATAAAAAAAAAAAAAAAAAAAAAAAATTAAATACGCTAAACGTAGTAGATCTCCCTTTCATCACAGACCCATCTTCCTTTACAACCCCAGGGCTCTTTTGGAAACAGCATCTGAGTTTTATTGCATCATGAAAACCATAAAAGAAACAAGATTCAAAAGAAAACAGAAAGCATTCAAGTACAGGCCAATAGAAGCAGCTTCAATTAATCTAAATATGTTGTGATCAGTGACATGACTCTCATTGTTTGTTTGTATCTATTACTTTATAAAAAAAAAAAAAAAAAAAAACTAATATATTTATATTTTTGGGAAAAAGTGATATGCCAGCTGATATTAAAATTTACAGAAGAAAAGGAAAACCTTGTTAAGTGTCTTGGAATAATATTTTGTAATTATATATTCTAAATGATTCTACAGGGCATTCCAAAACAAAATAAAACATAAAAAGGTGGTGCTAAATTAAACTTAATTATCTACAGTATACAGTATATCTACAGTATATGCACTTAATTATGTATATAATGAATGCATATGACGAAAACCATATATACAGTTATTTGCTGAAATCAGTAAGGACAATTTGTGGTTTGACTATTATCTTGTTAAAATATGTAATTGGCTCAATATAATTAATTTAACATTTCAAATAATAAAATGACAATTAAGCTCAAATCTCTAATCTGACTAAGCAGATATACATTAATGTCCGTGACAAAAGACAGGAAGTGACCCTTCACTCAATTACCTCAAACAATCCGAAAGAAAACGCAGCTCTGGGGTTGATATTGTGGAAATGCTCTATAATAAACAATAAAACCACCTGCTGCCACTGCCGCATGATGTTTGAAGTTCAGCGTTTGACATTTCGCTTCGGTCTTTTTAAAATGGTGGCTGGTCAAAGAAGCGAGTTATTAAATCCAGAGCGTTTATGGATACAATGCTGGCATATTGGCAACTAACTGAGTGTTGACAAAGTTCAAAAAGCAGAAACCCATGTGTTCTCTGGGCTCTAAACTCCATCTTTTTATCTATCTTTACTTTTTTTATCTCTCTATACATCTTTTATCTTTCCTTTCAAAGATTGTGAAGCTATACAGCTACAAAAGTAGACTTCTCAGGTTGGTTCCACCATCGCTACCCTGACACATGACTTCAGGGGCCAAGCGGCTATAGAAAATCCATTTATGTCCCACTGAGATGAATATGGACATTTTATCATACATTTTACGTGTGGAAGGTGGTTTATAAAAACACCTGGAGAGGTATCAAGAGCAAATCGTCCTCAGAGCCTGCAGTCCATGAAAGAACATTTAGAAGCCATTAGATTTCCCAGTTTTCCCGTCATGTTCCTGTGGCAGGCTGCTCACCGGAGGCATGTTTTCCGAGCTCATGGTACACACACATTTCAAATCATTGGCGCCTGTCAGACATTCAGAAAGACTTACTCAAAGATGACTTCAGCAGCCATATCCACCGACTAAAGGAGTCGAAAAAAGAGAATATGGGACATTTCTAGCTATCCATCCATACATCAGTGCATGCATCCATCCATCCATCCATTAGTGCATACATCTCATTCCATTACATAAATGTACTTTTGCATAAAAAAAAAAAATTATGAATAAAGCTAAAATTGACCTTAAAACGGAATATACTATAATAGTGTAAACATACTAAAATGACACCATTGTTTATTGGAGATTACAGTTTTTCTCAGTCGCTTTGGTGCATTTCTCACATCACTATTTACATTTGCACAACAGCTAATGCAGTTCTCAAAACAATTAGTACAAACTGCAAAACCTAGTTGATAACCTGCAAAAGTGTGTCAGTTGCTCAAAATGAATAGGCCATTCCACAAAAGCAAGTATTCATGTCAATGAAAGTTTCAGTGTCTTCAAGATGAAAAGTCCTGACACCATTGTTAATGAACAAGATATTCAAATGGCTTTGTCATGTTTTCATTATGACGGTTTACTCTGTCAATGCTTCCAGTGCAAAAAAGTCAGATCTTGGTGACACTACCTGAAAATGCACAGCCATTTGAAAAATACATATATGAAAATTGAGGTAACACTACACAAAGCAAACAGTTTACAGCACTGAACATTATAATATGCATAGAACTCATACATGTCTTACCTGTACATACTGGTGATGGAGCTCCTTCAATCTGTCACTGTTCCGTTCAAATGGCACGTTGTACATTTGTTTCATGCGCATTTTATTCCTCCTGAGCACTCTGTCAATTGTAGCGACTGAAACAGATTCAATATTCCCAAAGATGTCGTCATCCTCTATAACTTTGTATCTCACTCAACCTTGTGGCATTGTTTGCAATCACCATTGCACAAATGGCTTCCTCTTGTTGCGGAGTAAAAAGGGGCCCAAACTGTAGACTACAATACACAAAATTTGTGATGGAGTAAAGCTGTACATCTAAATGTAAAATGTACAGACAAGTTCTTGTCCCACTGCAAGCTTCATGTATGACACAATGACAGTAGTGCAGTGCAGATTGTTTAGTGCTGAATTACTGTCAACATGATCCAAAACTGTAGCCCTGATTTCATCAGGGATCTGCCTATGTACTTGGCCTCTTCTTCTTACCCTGTTTTGTCCCCTTCCTCCCTGCACCCTCACCTCTCTTCCACAAGGGTGATCTTCCATTTCTGTGTCACAGTATTGTAGAAATGGTACACACTATGTCTATGTCCAGCTTGTTTCATATATGCTTGTAAAGTGGGGGTTTATGGGGTTCAGCTCTGACAGTGATTGTAGAGAAGTGGCTTATCATTGGTTGCAACTAATGCCTCAGACACCCCTTCTCATCAGTGAAAGTTGAGATTCACCTGACATAAATTGTTCAGGAGAAAACAAATGAAAAATAAAAATTAGCTTGACAACTAGTTCAACATTGTTGTATGCAATGACTCGATCAATGAAATGAGGACTATTAGTTTAATATGGAATGACTATTCCTCATTCACAAGAATAGTTCATTTTGACTGACATGACATTGATTTATGCAAATGATAATTTTATAAAACTGCAGAGAGTTGTATGAAAGCAACTGATGCATGTCCAAAAGCATTTGCAATTTGTTCGAAGGAATGAGAAACTGCTTCTATGATGTGCACAAATGACTAAATGTTGTAGAAGTTGAACTAACTGTTGTGCAAATATAAATAGTGATGTGAGAAATGCACCGAAGCAACTGTAATAAAGAAGAGGGGTGCATTTTATACAATTATACATCAGACAACTGATAAAAAATAAATAAATTAAATAAAATAATAATAATAATAATATTAATAATAATAATACTTTTGCACATCCATAAAAGTTAATATCAGAATCCCTCAATGGATATTCACAAAGTTCCGAACCTGAATTCAAGATCATATTTAACTGAATTAAATAAAGAGTCTGAATCGTTAGATATGTAATGCTCAACCTTTATTAGGGTAATCAGTTACCAGCACCATTCATCAGGCACAAAGACGACAGTTTATCACCTCCAGTTATTACAGACACAATCCATTATTCACCTTTTGTCTGAACCGTACCTTTTACCCCTCTCTCTTTTCTTTCCCATTCCATCCGGACAGGTTACAGTCAATCTCACAAACAGAGATGGCTGATACTGTGGATAGAAAAGGTCAGTCGAGGGATTGGTAAGAGAGCTTCCAGAACTTCTCCAACACTGACGCTCAGGTGAGAGTCACAAGAAGCAGCAGCGATTATTATAATTATTCCTTTTTAAGAACCCAATTAAGAAAACATTTAAATTAAATGTTAAATTCTCAGCAAGATCAAAACTTTGCTGAAAGACTTGTTGTACAAAATATGCACCATGTTGTCTGATTAATTCAAATATTAAAATGTAACATCCAATATGATACATTAGACTTGAGGAAAATTTCTGGTTTATTATAATCTCCCAATATATATATATATATATATATATATATATATATATATATATATATATATATATATATATATATATATATATATATATATGTATATATATATATATGTATATGTATATATATATATATATATATATATATATATGTATATATATATATATATATATATATATATATATATATATATATATATATATATATATATATATATATATATAACAATTTTTTTTGCCAACCTAAAACAAATAAACAAAAAAAAAAAAAAACATTAAATAAAAATAAAAAAAATACCTGCATATTTTTCTTAGTGTCAATATATACAAATATGGTAGCCATAAAAGACTAATGCATGAAATATTATATTCAAATAAATATATATATCTTCTTTTTATTATCATTTTCCATACATCATTAAAAAATTCACACACACACACTTATATATATACTTATAAATATATATATATTTTTATATATATATATATATATATATATATATATATATATATATATATATATATATATATATATATATATATATATATATATATACACATATATATATATATATATATATATATATATATATATATATAAATGAGATTTTTATTTTTATTAAAATTTGTATCGATCTTAAGATCTTTTGCTAACAATTAGACATCATGTAGTGATAAATATGATGCCTTCTGCAATTAATTAGTCTTTAGTAGCATTACTGCTCTTCAGAAATCCCTCAAACGCTCTTGATTTATCCCTGAGGGTGTCTCTATGTGTCTGTTAATAATACGGGAGCCTCTGCTCTGATGGGTATTAGGAACTCAGTTTACTGCTCTGAATTATGCATTCAGATACTGCAATTACCTCCCGTGACTCCAACAGAGAGCGTTTGTGAGGTTTGAAGAGATAAAGAGCTATTTGAATTCTTGCACGCAAACATCCATAAATCCAGGGAGTCATTCGTTAAAAATCCTCTGAATGAGTATATAGTAAATAGAAGCAAATTGTCCTTACTGATCTCAACAAATCACTATTAATTTAGCTGCAAACAGCTGAGTCATAAGGCCATTCCCCAAAAGTCATTAAAAGGTCAGGAAATAAAATATATAAATAAAAAGAGATGCCAAGTTGAAATTATACTATTATATATAAACAAGTGTATTAATATATAAATGCATATATAAAGCATGTCTATATATATATATATATATATATATATATATATATATATATATATATATATATATATATAGAGGTTTGTAACTAAGCTGGTAGCTGGTAGTCATTGACTCCTATACTATTTTTTTCCCTAATATGGAAGTCAGTGGCTTCCAGCAAATTGAACATTCTTCAAAATATCTTCCTTTATGTTCTACACAAGAAAACACTCATATAGGCTTGTAACAACTTGAGGGTGAGTAAATGATGAGAGAATTTTCACTTTTTGGTATTAAGTCTTAAGAAATATAGTCATTAAAACAGTATTGTTTTTAGGTACACTTGAATGGTCTTTTATATAATTATTATAATATATATATATATATATATATATAAAAAAATGATGCCACCATCTTTGACATTCACATCATTTATAAATGACACCCTAAGTCCTCCTCTCATGCAGGTGTTGAATGACAAACTTGCTTTCTTTGGTCCTTGGTATTTCCGTGAGTGAAAGTAAAATGATAGCTTTTTTACTCCAGTGTGGCCCACTGCTGACGGTGGAAAGTCTAGTGTGCATAGAGCAGATTTTTCTCCATGTAGGCCCTAATGGCCACCTGCTGTGATGAGTGAGAGAAGCTAGTCAGTTTGATGCCGCTGTATGAGACAGCATCAGTATGTCTCACAGCACTCCCCTCCAAACAAGACACTCTTTTGTACACTTCAGTAAGATAACCACACTAAAATGATGATTTTGATTGGTTTTTGATTTGACAAGCAGTATATTTGTTAATAGTTGATGTCAACGTTATGCTTTTAAGATCAACTTTTCCCAGCTTTTGATGTGCTAAAACGACTGGGTAAATTCAATAACAGTTTTCTTTCTTTCTTTCTGCACCACCCACAATCCAGATTAGCCATGCGCTAACAATCCTAGCATGACACTGCTGCAAATTTAATTAACTGCCGTTCTTTTCTGTGAAAACATGCTTCAATATAAATGAGACTTTTCATAGATTGCGCTTTATTCATGAACGTTAACGTCTTTTAAGATCAGTACAGACAATTTATTTAAATACAATTTATTTTCAAAATCACTTATTCTGTTCGATTTTCATATCCCTTTTGCCAACAAGAGCAAGCTAAATTACTAATTCTCCCAAAAAGTACTCAACCTCAATACATCTTTACAAGATTTTGAAGAGTTTGTTTCTACATCTGAACAGAGTTGGATAAATTTAGTATTACAATTCAGATGAGACAACTTTTTTTTAGCCAGAAGCAAGGGTTTGAAGTTAGAAATGTCTTAATCATGGGTTTGTTTCTTACAAACAAGTAGTATTTCATTACACAAGACTTTGATTTATGATGGAATGGAGTAATGTGGATTGTGGATTAATTTTGTATTATTTGGATGCTCTCAATCTGATGGCACCCATTCACTGCAGAGTATCCATTGGTGATTGATGTAATGCTTCCTTTTTTTTTTTTTTTTTTTTTTTTTTTTTTGCATTTATTCAGTTCAGGAAAGAAACTCATCTACATCCTGGATGCCCTAAGGGTGGGTACATTTTCAGCAGATTTTAATTTCTGAGTGAACTTTGTCATCATCATCCAAGAAGTGACATATTGATGCTAAAACAACAACATGATCATCATGCATGCAGCACATGCAAATTAACTGTTTGTGCACCATCCGCATGTAGCATTCCTGTGGTTCAGTTGGTAGAGCATTGCGTTAGCAGTACAAAAGGTCATGGGTTCAATTCCCAGGGAACACACATTCTGTTAAAAAAAATAATAATAAGAAAAAAAAATTGTATAGCCTGGATGCCCTGTAAGTTGCTTTGGTTAAAAATGTGTGGTAAATGTACCCCTTTGCTCGGGTCTCTCTGCCCAGTGCTCATTCCACATCTGATGCATTTTAATGTCTACTACAGTCCAGAGATTGAATAGCTGAAACCAGACCAGGCCGTGCCACGCTGTGAACCAAAAAAGCAAAACAGCATATTTGTTCTGACTAGCTGAGCCCTTTTTCTTTCAAAGGGCACTTTTAATTTAAATATATAGGTCGTAAATACATAAATAATGTGACGGTGGTCTCTGAAACTTCCAAAAAAGGGCAAATTTTTTGTACAGCATGAGCCACGTCATGTTTCATTTAGCCAGTCCGTTCCCCAAAAAAAGGAAAATGGAGAAATCACATCAATAATAAATGGCATCAATAGAAATGCCCTGTGGTCCAGAAAGCACTAACCCATATCCAACCTTTCTATTCTCTGCTTACCTCTGCAGATGCAGGGGGATACTAAGTATCCCTTTAACTAGAAAAGCTTTAAATGTAACACAGACAACAAAATTTAATGCAAACGTAAAACAAACAAAACATATCAGTTGTTTGATTTCCAGTCAAATTCAGCAAACATGTATCATTCGAATTAAAAACGTACACTGAATGATCCTTGATTTTTATACCATCAATCATCCTGTACAACTATTTCTTTGATTAAGTTGGGCCAATTAAATTGAAGCAGCAATTTCCATTAGAGGATGGAGTGTTAAATGAACTCTTGTCCGACCAATGTATTAGAAGAAACCTAACTCTTATCCTGCGAGTATCAATGTTAAAATGGCTTTAGTGTAGACCTGTTGTATGAACATTTGGGCAGGTGTAAAGTCAAGAAATAATGCATCAGCGGGCGCCTTGCTCCTAATTATTATGCTGCTATGAAAGTGTTGATGGACAGCTTGTAGATGTGAAAGATCATTTTCGAGTAACAGAGCTCATTGATCATTATGACATGGAGTTTAGCACACCGCAGAATATTAATTTGCGGCCTCCCTCGCTGATATCTGAAACTGATGCCGTTTTGTGTGTGTGCTGCATGTATGAACGGATATTCACTGTGTAATAAAATAAAATTAAATTAAAAGAAATGAAATAAAACGCTTATAAGAATATGACAAATGTAAGATAGATACATGTATAAATAAGCTCATTTAATATAAAAAAAAATAATTTAAAAAAATAAAATATTTAAGATATTTTCAGAGCTAAAATAGTTTTTTTTTATATATTGTATATGTGTGCATTTACTGTAGATGTCAACCACACAGTCTAAGTATTTTTTTTCATCAAATGTTCCGTAAAAGACAGTAATTTACCTTTAGAAAATGCTTATCATCAAGCTCAGAAGTTCACGTCAAATATTATATGTGATGCAACATAAACATCAGAATTACACAAACAAAATGTATAAATATAAATAAATCTAATATGAAAAGTATTATATCTAAAATAGTTATTTTTGTGTTAAATGAAACATTTAATATAATAATAATAATAATAATAATAATATATATATATAAATAAATTATTATTTACAATTTAATGAAACTATTTAAATAAATAATAAATGATTTAATTAAATAACAATAGCAATAATAATAAAAATAATAATAATAATAATAATAATAATAATAATAATAATAATAATAATAATAATAATAATAATAATAATAATAATAATAATAATAATAATAATAATAATTATTATTATTATTATTATTATTATTATTAATGACTGAATATCATTTATCAATGTTTTGAATTGAAAAAAGGAAAATGCAAATAATGTTACAAATGTCTCCCTACAGGCTGGGGCACTTAGGAGGAACATGACTGATGCTTAATCTATTAAGTAGTCATGTACAGATAACTTTATTTCCCTATCTATCAATAATTGTGTCCAAATATGTCTCCCCATTTTCTCACCAGATCAGTTCTCTGTTCTCCTAGACTAGAGGACTTACAGGAACATTAGACAGAGTCATGAAACATATATCATACCTTCTAAATAGTTACGTCCGTATGAAGGACAGTGGCTATCGGAAACCCAGTAGCTCAAACAGCATCCATAATTCATGTGTGAAATGAAAAAGGACGCACGCTATGCTATGGCTTCCAATCCCACTCACCAGTGATCAGGCACAAATAGCCAGTGCTGTGGCATGCTCGCTGAACCCAGTAAGACAACTGAGGATTAAATAGTGACCTCTCTGATCAATGACGTGAAAAGTGGCGCAAGAAAAGTAGATATAGTGGTAGTCTGAATCAGAGTAGACTCCAGCCATATTAATATTGGCATGACTGTGACTGTGCTCGTCTACCATGCAAACATGATTTGCATGCATGTAATGTTGCAAATATAGACAAAGAGGGATGCCTTTATTAGAAAACATGCATCTGTGTGTCTGCAAGGAGCACATGGTGGACTTCTGAAATGAGAAGACCCCCTCTCTGAGTTTGAGCCATGTATTATTCAATTTCATGTTTATGCCATTTCCAGGTTAAAGCTTATAGACCAGCATACAAGTTCAAATATTGAAGAAATAGTTCAGCCCAAAATGAGAATTTGCCAAAACTTTACTCACCTTCAGACCACCCGAGATGTAAAGGAGTTTGTTTCTACATCAAAACAGATTTGGAGACATGTAGTATTCCGTCACTTGCTCAGCAGTGTATCATCTTCAGTGAATGGGTGCCGTCAGAATGAGTCAAATCTGCTTATAAAAAAAATCAAAATAGTCCACCTTTTTGTCTTCTCACATCCAAATCCACTGACATATTTGTAAACTGTTCTTGCTTGTTGATCTGTGCATATTTCTCTCCTTATTCAGATGTGACTTTATCACTGGTAAATGTAATATCAAGGATAGAGGTCTCGCAACGGTTGAAGTTAAAAACATCTTAATTATTGATTTGTTGATTACAAACATGCAGCTTTTCATATCACAAGACATCCATAGATGCACTGGAGTCATGTGGATTATTGTGATGTTTTTATCAGCTGTTTAGACTCTCATTCTGACGGCACCCATTCACTGCAGTGGATGCATTGGTGAGCATTGAGTGAGATGTTTAACAAATCAATTTGTCAAAAGAAGACCTAGACAACAGGAAGACGTTATACTAAATTTCTTCAAATCTGTTCCAATTAAGAAACAAACTCATTTACATCTTGGATGGCCTGGGGGTGAGTACATTTTCAGAAAATGTTATTTTTGGATAACTACAGTATAATTGTACTATAATAGTATACTATAATAGTATTATAATAGAATTATAATTATATTACCATACTAAAACTATAATGTTATTATGTTTATTAAAGAATATACACATTTAGTATTTAATAAAAAAGGGAATCATATCAATAATTGATCATAAGGGGGGGGGGGGGGGGTACATTATTTTCTTTGATTGGTATGGGGTGCTCTTGGCTGTGATTACTGTGATTCAGCATTGTCTGGAGTCTGTCTGGTTACTGTTGCGCAGCAGGTATAATGGAGCACTAAAGATCTTAGGCCCAAGTGTAAGTGTTTAAAAGAGGCGAGCTGTCGTCTGACTCAGGAGGGTGTCACCAATAGACACGCAAGAGGACACATTTTGTGAGTGTTGCCAGCAGACGTCCCCGAAGTTAACTTAAATCAGGTGCGTTGGGGAATCTCTACCACAAGTGTCACTAGAAATCATTTTAATATGCAGATTTGGTAATTTATTGCTTTCTTGCTGTCACAACACACACACTGGGAGCACAGGAGCGAGCGAGGAGACGAGGAATAACGTAAATCAAACAGGTTTTAATCCAAGAAACACAGGGCACATCCTACACTGGGAACAGCAGGAAACACGCGGATGCAACAAGGAAAACTGAACAAACAGGATCTTAAATACAAGGGATGATTACTAAACACAGGTGACGGGGATCATAATCAAAAGGAATATGACCAAATAAGGAAACACAGGAATGCACATCAGGAGCAAAACACACACAAGACATGGAGTCTGACACTTGCTGAATAAAAGTTATTATTATTATTATTATTATTGATGATGAAGATTAGAATTATGATAATAATAAGAGAACGTAGGAATTATCCTAAAATGCAAGTACATATACTGCTGGACAAGTCCTGTAAGTGCCTACAGTTGAAGTAACATTCAGTTTCATATGTTATCATGTTTTTTTTTTTTCTTCATTTGTTGCTGTCAATCATGTTCTGCTCTGAAGACGCCCCTGGTAACTGTATAACTTCAAAACACGCATCTACTGTAGGCGTGTGCATAGGAGGAAACCTTTATTGTTGTTTTTATTCATGCTCGCGATTTTCTGAACTAAACTGCCATTGATCCTGATTTCCTTTGGAAAAGCCGTTATCAGGAGCAACAGATTGTACTACATCGTGCACAGTGTCACTTGTAATCTGACAATGAGATTGAGATAATGATATTTTGTTTCTTTTCCTTCCACTTACTGCATGATTGCCACTGGAATTTGTTTTTTTTTATTCTCACCCGACATTATTAAATCACCAGTGACAGGCTTAAGCGTGAATAACACTTAAGATTTCAGCTTCTGGCATCTAATACATAACAAGGAAGGAGCCAGGGTGTGACTTTTGATTCTCTATATTAATCCTCTTGATCTGCATCATTTTTCTTTTCTGGCTCTTCTCCACAGTTACTGCCTCTCAGCCTGTGTTAATATAGTGGAGGATTAAAAATGCATGAGGAGAGGTCTGCGCTATTCACCCGTGATTCATATGGCATGCTAGAATACATGGTCAGGGTTGGGTAATGTGCTTGCTTGATGTATTTGAATTTTATGGATATTAGTTTATTTATTATGTGTGCCGTCCTTCTCAGCTGAACAACAATATAAAGGTCAGAACCTTTTAGCAGCAACTTAATTCTTTGTGAAAATTGCCAACTCTTTGAATTTTACTAACCGGCAATAGTAGCCAGATCAAAGGGTCAGGTAACAAGGCATTTAATCGCCTTATGAGAAAAGAGTAGCAGAACAAGACGACAGGTCTAAGGTTCACACTCGACTCTTCAATTACATTACAAGTCATGAGCACACTTAGTTAAACTGCAGTATAGTAAATATGTATCACATTTATTTATCTAACCATTTTTTAAAATCATATAAACTGTATCTATAGTATTTGTCTGTCTATAATTTCTATCTTCTTACATTATCTATCTATTAACATTATCCAAATATATATTTATCCATCTATATATTCTATCTGCTTACAGTATCTACCTGACTATTTGCATTATCTATAAATGATCTGCCTGCCTTTTACAGCTCCTGCTCTGTGATTTAAATGAAGAAGTCATTCATTGCTATTTGTTTGCACCTTGCACCATTAGTATGCATGATGGAGTGGGAGAGGGAGAAGCTTCTGGTTTGACAGTTTTAGCAGCTCCTTGTTATTTTTGTCTTGTTGCCATGCTGTTCACATAAAGTGTTGATTATAGCAAAAGCAGGGCTAATTGTTCCTATTAGTATTGTGTGAATCCCGTCAGGGTCACCTTCATTTAAAGACTTATCCTGCCATCAGTGGGGTCAGAGGGTACCAGCGCTGCCATACTTCACTATCACTTCAATAAATAACGCTAAGATGTTAATTGTTTTCAGAAGTCGGTGAGTGGGTGGGGAAATGTGATGGATGTACTATTTAATCTTTGTAGAATCTGTTTTGTGGTCTTTGTAAAAGCAGAAAGCACTCGAGTTTTTCAGATATTTAAACGGAACAAATATAATAAATTGCTTTGAAATATTTTCTGACTGCACATTAGCCTTTTGCCTGTAGAAGTGTGCCGTCTTAGTTTTAGAGCTGCTGGTTGCTATCACCATGCACACAACCTTTGTAACCTTGAATGTCCAAAGAATCAATTAATAGTAATCTTACACTTCCAAATGCTTAATAGCTTTAAAAAAAAAGAAAGAAAAAAAAAATGTTTTATAACATTATTTTAGATTTTCAGTAGTTCTTTCACATATACCTTTGTAAATAAATTATTATCATCATGATTTTTTTTTTCGTTTTTTTTTCTCTCTCATCCTCCATTTACTCATTGTGTGTTGCACTTTTTAATTAGACTTATGGTTTAATTATGAACGTGTTTCTTCTTAATCAGTGCTTTTTTGGGATAATATAGAGGAAATGGTGCAGAGAATCAGGTCCCTGAACAGTGTTGTGGGTAACGCGTTACAAAGTAACGCGTTAGAGTACTCTAATTACTTTTTTCCTGAAATGTGTAACTTAACGCGTTAGTTTCGTGCGTAAGTAATCAGTAACTTCGTTATTTTTTTTAAAAAGTAATCCGTTATTTTAAGGAAAGGAAAATCCCGACTGCAGCCTGCTTTTTGTCAGACAGTAGTCCTAGGTCTATTGTGCCACCTGCGGATGTATCAGCGGAGCCGAAGCTCTGTGATCGTAAAGTCAATGGCTGTGATGCGTCTGTGCCCTGCGCCTGACCCTGTGTGTGTGTGGGGTTTTTTTTTTTTTTCGAACTCCCGGCAAGATAGCAGAGAGGACAGCGTTTGGTTTATGGAAGTACGCACATTATTTTCAATTTGTCAACGAAAAAGAAAAGAACATAACGGTAAAATGCACACTCTGCTTTGGTGAAAAGCTTCTGTCGACCGCCAAAAATTCTACCTCAAATTTAACGCTACGTTTTAGTCACTACTTTGAAGAGTAAATGTAAGAGGACTGTGTTAAAGCGAATTTAGGCTTGTGACTGTGAGTGACACTTTAATAATAATTAGTTGGGCTATTAAGCGATTTGTCATTTGCCTGTGTGGCGGTGAAGGATTTAATTCGGTTTATCATTTTTGTTTGACAGGCAGCTGTTAATTTCTGTTAGATCATTTGCTGGCTGGTTGTTCATCATTTCTTAATGGATTTAAATCTGCAAGCCTGTTTAAGGTTGTGTTTACAAGTAAGCATACTTGTACTTTGATAACTGCATTATTTAAAGTTAAAGAAAAATCAGGAGTTATCTTGTGGTGCTCATAATATACAGTAGCCTAGGCTAACCGGGCTGGGTAACGTTAGGTGCGAATTTTGATTAATAATATGTTCTGTGATAATAAATAAATAAAACGCCATGTGGAATAGCCGATTGCTGACTGTCTTTCCTGTTATTGTTATCCTGCAGTGTTAATTTAGTCGGTTGACTGACGTTATTCATTGTCGGGAGTCACGACTTCTAGGTGCATTTAAAGGGGCCGGGGGCTGTGTCTGTCATGTGTGAGCCGCTGCAAACGGCTTTTAATTTTTGGTAACGCATGAGTACTCTAATGCGTTACTTTTATGAATAGGTAACGCTGTATCATAACTGATTACTTTTAATTGATGGTAACGTTGTAACCTAACTAACTACTTTCCAAAGTAACTATACCCAACACTGTCCCTGAATACCCTTAATGATCCCATTATACATCTGGAATATTTATTTCCTGCATTACACATGGAAAAGAGGCATATACATGGTGAAACAAAGTTACTTATATGTATATTGTGATATGTAAGCGGTACTAGCCAGTCATTATTACAAAATAAACCCAGACATGTTTTTATCACTCTGTAGGGGTGCATTTTGCAATAATGGCAGTACTTTTTCCCTGCTTATTGTATACAATAAAACAGAGAGTGATTAAAGCCACATGAACATCTGAAATTGATATGAGATATTATTTATTTATTTATTTATTTATTTATTTATTTATTTATTTATTTATTTATTTATTATTATTATTATTATTATTATTATTATTATTATTATTATTATGTTTTGTAATACAGTATGGTTTTTTATGGTTTGTAATACATACAACATGACCAGAGAATTCTGCAACTGTTCAATTAGTCATGTATTTCAGAGAAATGTGTAATAGTTCAAATAAATATACTTTCTTCAAAGCAATTTCACACACAGAAAAAAAAAAATAAAAAAAAAAAATAAAATATTGGACAGTTAGTTGATTTCCATTTGTCAACAGAACATGTATCAATAACAGGAGTGTTAGCCAACTCTGGGATATTTTCTTATACTTGAGCCAGAACTTTTACATTCCAGAGCCAACAAATTAATTAGGGTGTCAGTGTTGATGTGTTTATGCAGCTTTATTATGTTATTAGTTTATTTATTTTTATTTTTTTATTATTATTGCACCGTGTGGGAATAGCAATACAAAGTTCAGCAAAAGAAAACTTTAATTGCTATGTTTTGGCAGAAGACATATGCTACTCACAACTATTTCCCTTATATTTGTAAAATTAAAGTGCCAATTTTGTACTTACTCAGAGAGCAGGTAGAAATCATGATTTCACTGAAGTAAGAACGCAGTGAAATTCTCCCCTGAGCAAATTGGTTTCCTCAGTCACTCATCTCCAGTCTTTGTAGTTCTCCTAAAAGCAGAGGGGTGAAGTTAATCTGAAGCATTCCACTGTTATAGCAAACAAATTTCTCCTTAATTCTACACCAATCTGGGTTTATCATCCATTACTTCCCTTTCTCCCAATATGTAGGACTGGGGCGTTTCTATCATTGGGCCGTGAGGCATGCATATTGAAAACACTTCAAAGTGTTCCTCACTGTGTGCATAGTGTTTGTAATTAGCATTTTTAAACCGAGAAGTCAGGAACAGAGATGGATGCTGTGAACTTTTTGTTGACTTGGTGAAAAGTTGATTTCAAATGATTAATAAATTAAGGTCTGCGATTAACATTATGCAAGTTGTTAAACAATTTCCTACATTAGGACTTTAGTTGTGTCTGAAATTACTTCTTTTGAATAAGTACACTCATCAGCCATAACATTAATTAACCAACCTGCTTAATTTCCTGAAGGTCCCCCTAAAATAAAAGGTCCCCTCTGAAGAGTATCAGATTTTTTTAGTCCTGCAAGTTGCACCCCTGGAATGAGTCTCAGGGGTGTGAGACTCATTTCCTGGAGGGCCAATATCCTGCAGAGTTTTGCTCCAACCCTAATTAAACACACCTGAACCGGTTAATGAAGGTCTTCATGTTTGCTAGACAATTCCAGGCTGGTTTTTTTGGAGCTGGTTGGAGAAACAATTTCTGCAGTGTAGCAGGGTGTATTATCCTGTTGAAAAAAAAAAAAAAAGCCGCCGTCATTAGGGAACACCAGTGGAATGAAGGGATGT
This sequence comes from Carassius auratus, assembly GCF_003368295.1. Classification (NCBI taxonomy): domain Eukaryota; kingdom Metazoa; phylum Chordata; class Actinopteri; order Cypriniformes; family Cyprinidae; genus Carassius; species Carassius auratus. The sequence continues at coordinate 4,597,357 of NC_039282.1, forward strand.
ACATGAATCCTGCAACAGTCTCTAGGCAGGTGGTATGTGTCAAAGAAACATCTACGTGAAATTGAAGATCCAACATTTCAAAGCAAAACATAGACCAGAGCAAAAAAAAAACAAAAAAAAAAAAACATGATTCATTAGACGTGGCAACTCTCTTCCACTGCTCAATTATCCAGATGTGGATGTAATGTGCCCATTGTAGGTGCTTTCGATAGTGGGCAGAGGTCTTCATGGGCAGGTCTGCAGGAGATGCTCTGACATCTAGCCATCACTATTTGGCCCCTCGTCAAAGTCACTCATATTGCTTCATTACCAATACATGAAATTCAAGAACTGACTGTTCACATGCTGCCACACAGTAAATCAGTTCACTAAAAGAGATTTTTTCACATTTTTTCACCAAACCATTTAGTGACCCTTTCTGCCAAAATGAACGAACATGTCAGGGTCCTTTGTCTTTGTGCTCTTAATTGTTTTTAGTTCTTGATATTCTTATTGTTTTTAGCTGTGTCTAGTTAGCCTTGCTTACCTTTATGTTTCCGATGTTCCCTGTCAGGTCTTGTTCTTTCTTGGGTGTTATGTTGGTTGAGCTCAGTATTGTCCCTTTCTCTCTCTCTGTTCATAAATGAGACAAGCTTTCAAAAACAGAGACTTCAATGAATGAAAATAGCAGTCCGTGCACGGAAATCAGCCAGAATGACTGATCAAAAATACAGTTCACATTTTTGTCCACATTCATGATGAATCAAATGATTACTTGGAGCAGCTTACTCTTGCTCTGGTATTTTCTATTAATTTTAACAATGTAACTATATTTATTTGTCTATTTATTTAGAATTGCAGTTTTTGGTTTGTGTAATTAATTTGGAATTCCTCTGGGAGCTGGTAAACAGATTAAACCAAATTGTTTTAATGGTTTAGGACTTTAAACTGGATACTGCTCTATAGGACCTGTGCTGAAAAAGACCAACTTCATCAATCTCCGAGCTGATCCAGGTTGGTTTTGCCAGCTAGAGCTAATCTGCATGCCTGGCTGGTTACACAAGTTAATATTAATGGTTAGCATACATGCAAAACACAACATTACTATTCAGGGTCTTTGAACATTCAGGAAGTTGATAACTATGTGCCCAGAATGCAGTTTTATAGCAATATTAAGTTGTCAAAATGGAGCCAAGACTCATTTTGTGTCCCACAGCAAATGTATATGGCCTGGAGGCTGACTGGCATCAGAAGATGTTAATCTGGGTCACAGGGCTGGTAAAAGGGGTATTGAGCAGAATGAGCAGTGATCAATCTGGAGACCTTGGATTTGTTAACTGAACAGCCATCTGCTGGTTTAGAAAGCATCAGAGGTGAACAGAGATTAGTGTTATTCTCATTCTGTCACACCAGTTAGGATTTGGAGATCTGCGCTTTATAACACACTGGTGACTCCCTGGTGACAGTTAATATTCAGTACATGCACACACACACGCACACACACACACACACACACACACACACACACACACACACACACACACACACACACACACACACACACATTTAACTTTGGCAGGCAAGGTTTGATGCTATTTGTTTGATTCCCAAAGCTGGCATGAATCAAAGAACGCTCTGTACATAACAACCTAGAGCACTGCAAAATTTGTTGTCATCCTCCATTCCATAGATATCACTTCAAGTTTATAGTTTAGTCATTTTGAGGTCCGTCCTTGTTCATGAATACAATCTGAAATTCTGTCAGCCATCCAACCTCGGTCTCCTCTGGTCAGTCTTCATGGGAACTGGGTTTGACTTTGATTTCTTTGCATCCCTCCCTCGGATGTCCTTCTGTCTCTGCTCATCTCTGTTAATGCTCACTCTCTCTCTCACCTGGCACACAAATGTCATTCAGATGCTATCCTCCTTCTTGTTCGTCCACATATGCAAATTGACAGCTCCTCTCAAAGGAAGACGCTGCCAGAACAATCACATTCAAGGCTGCAAGAAAGTTGCTTTTGTCAGTGTTGTTTGATTCTTCTCTCACATTATGTCTTTCTTTTTTTTGTCCCTTTTAAGTATATTTAAAGATTTCTGTCAAAGATTATTATTTTTTTTTTTGTTGAAGAAATACTTTCATTTGCTTTCATGCGTGTGCTAGTTAATCCTCCCAGAAGAGCTCAGGTGAAGGTTCCACATTGAAAGACTCCCAAAAAACGTATTGTACCCATTGACTCTTTGGTCTGCCTCCCATGTTTAAACACCCAAGACATAAAATGGAAGATGCTGTCTAAACAAGTCTCTGTCAGAATTAAAAAAAAGAACGCAATCTCAGAGAGGTTTGTCTCACATAAGTGGAAAAGAAAAGCATAAGGAGATGGACTTCCTGAAATTTCAATTGCATGCCTGCCTTTGAAATATTTAAGTTTAGCTTAAATTAATGGAACATATAATCCTATGGGCAAAGCCTGACTCTTTTTTTTTTTTTTTTTTTGCCAACCTTCTGTCCTTCAGAGTGTGCACAGTTTTAGTTATGTAATCATCACATTGGATTTGCAAACACCTATATGCTTGCATTCAAATTTGAGACTCTTTTCTCAATTCAATTTCAAGGTCTACTCTTAATCATTAGAAGTTCCTATGATGATAGTTGACGAGAACTCTAACAGACAGTTAAAGTTGGTTAGTAAGGTTATTTCTAGTGCTGTCAATCGATTAAAAAAAAATAACTAATTAATCGCACAATTTTTTAAAATTAATCGCGATTAATCGCGATTAATCGCAATTAAAAGACTGAAACTTTTTGGATATGTAAATGTAAAATGTAAATAATTAATGTAAACTCAAGACAAAGAAACTATTTAAATTCTAAATATGATTGTTTCACGAGTTCACACTTACATATAATTAACTGAATATTATAATGCGTATTTGGCGTGCTGTCCGGGGAAGGGGCTCCGAGCTCGGGAATGGCCCGAACCTAGAGTACCCCCCCCCGTATATGAAAGTGTAAAGTGAACTCTAGTGGAGGAGAAGGGGTGGAGGGGGGATGCTGATAAACCGTCAATAGAGACAGGTAGGCTGATTCAGCTGTATTTATACCCTAAGGTTGATTATCTTGAGTGGTTCCACCTGTGCTAATTAGGTTAAGTATCTGACGTGCTTCTCCCGAACCTTGTTATGAAACTACATTTCACGAGTTCACACTTACATATAATTAACTGAATATTATAATGCGTATTTGGCGTGCTGTCCGGGGAAGGGGCTCCGAGCTCGGGAATGGCCCGAACCTAGAGTACCCCCCAAAAAGCTAAAGAGCAGGAGGACAGCCGGCCGAACTAAAGACCCCCCCAAATGAGTGCCACGTTTGGCGGGCTGGCATCTCGAGAAAGGGTCTGAATGTTTGTCCAGTGGGCCTGTGATGGCGGCTCACTGTACCTGGACTGACGGGCCCTGCTGGCCTGCAACGGGGAGCAATTGTAATTTGGAGCGACTGATCAGGCGAGTTTGTGCCTTTCTCCGCTGTGAGACCATTGCTCGCTGGACCGAAAGAGAAAACAGGAAAGAGAGAAAATGAAAGCTTGACCGGGAGATTTTCTCAGACTGCGTCCGTTGTGAGACCAAATGCTCGCTGGACGAAAGAGAAAACGTAAGTGCTCTACCGGGAAAGTTCTCACTGCGTCCGCTGTGAGACCAAATGCTCGCTGGACAGAAAGAGAAAACAGGAAAGAGGGAAAATGAGAGCTTGACCGGGAGATTTTCTCACACTGCGTCCGTTGTGAGACCAAATGCTCGCTGGACGAAAGAGAAAACGTAAGTGCTCTACCGGGAAAGTTCTCACTGCGTCCGCTGTGAGACCAAATGCTCGCTGGACAGAAAGAGAAAACAGGAAAGAGGGAAAATGAGAGCTTGACCGGGAGATTTTCTCACACTGCGTCCGTTGTGAGACCAAATGCTCGCTGGACGAAAGAGAAAACGTAAGTGCTCTACCGGGAAAGTTCTCGCTGCGTCCGCTGTGAGACCAAATGCTCGCTGGACAGAAAGAGAAAACAGGAAAGAGGGAAAATGAGAGCTTGACCGGGAGATTTTCTCACACTGCGTCCGCTGTGAGACCCAATGCTCGCTGGACGAAAGAGAAAACGTAAGTGCTCTACCGGGAAAGTTCTCGGTGCGTCCGCTGTGAGACCAAATGCTCGCTTTACAGAAAGAGAAAACAGGAAAGAGGGAAATGAGAGCTTGACCGGGAGATTTTCTCACACTGCGTCCGCTGTGAGACCCAATGCTCGCTGGACGAAAGAGAAAACGTAAGTGCTCTACCGGGAAAGTTCTCACTGCGTCCGCTGTGAGACCAAATGCTCGCTGGACAGAAAGAGAAAACAGGAAAGAGGAAAATGAGAGCTTGACCGGGAGATTTTCTCACACTGCGTCCGCTGTGAGACCCAATACTCACTGGACGAAAGAGAAAACGTAAGTGCTCTACCGGAAAAGTTCTCGCTGCGTCCGCTGTGAGACCAAATGCTCGCTGGACAGAAAGAGAAAACAGGAAAGAGGGAAAATGAGAGCTTGACCGGGAGATTTTCTCATACTGCGTCCGCTGTGAGACCCAATGCTCGCTGGACGAAAGAGAAAACGTAAGTGCTCTACCGGGAAAGTTCTCGCTGAGTCTGCTGTGAGACCAAATGCTCGCTGGACAGAAAGAGAAAACAGGAAAAGAGATAATGAGAGCTTGACCGGGAGATTTTCTCACACTGCGTCCGCTGTGAGACCCAATACTCACTGGACGGAAGAGAAAAGGTAAGTGCTCTACCGGGAAAGTTCTCACTGCGTCCGCTGTGAGACCAAATGCTCGCTGGACAGAAAGAGAAAATGGGAAAGAGGGAAATGAAAGCTTGACCGGGAGATTTCTCACACTGTGTCCGCTGAGAGACCCAATGCTCACTGGACAAAAGAGAAAACGTAAGAGCTCTACTAGAACAGTTCTCGCTGCAAGACCAAATGCGGGAGATGCAGACAAGGCTCATGCAGGAGTGGACACTGTTGCGGCAGCGGGGAGATACAAAAAAGGCTCCTGCGGGAGCAGACACTGCTGCGGCAGTGGGGAGATCTGTGGCAGTGAGGAGGTACGGGAAAGGCTCCTGCGGGAGCAGACGCTGCTGTGGCAGTGGAGAGATACGGAAAAAGCTCCTGCGTGAGCAGATACTGCAGTGAGGAGGTACAGGAAAGGCTCCTGCGGGAGCAGACACTGCTGCGGCAGTGGGGAGATACGGCAAAGGCTTCTGCGGGAGCTGCGGCAGTGAGGAGGTACAGGAAAGGCTACTTGCTTTCGGCTGCTGTAGATATTGGCTGCGGGAAGAGTAAAAAGGGTTAGTAACATTTGATGGGGCAAGCAAAAAATGAATGGGTAGCCTACTGTGTTACCAGCTTAGCAATTGGTTGCCTGATTTGACAATTCCTCAAGCATTGTCCACATTATTATGTTACTGTTGGAAAAGCATCTTTTCCTCTCATTTGGCCTCCGGGCTCTTAGGCGGTCTCCCGGGCGGATACGTTTGGAAGGCTGTTTTCACGTTGTTGTATGGACTGTGAAAAAAAAAAAGGGTTTTGGAAACGATGAAGCATGTTTAGTCTTGCAAGACATTGTACCCGAGGACATGATTATAGCAGTAACGTACCAGTCACCCCCCATTTTGCATGGAGACGGAAATTACATACCCAAAATAAAAATGTTTCTGCTCATGATTCTTTCTGACTAGATACATTATCGACGTTTGTCCATGAGCTGACACTTCAACGTTTTACCGTTCAGGAATAGGAATCGTATTCCTGATATAATTTACTAAATAACTGTCACTGAAAATATGTTTTATCGAAATATTGGTCAAATATCGAAGCCAGAGTCTTTAGACTTTCAATTGATGCACGGTTTATCCATATCAAGTCAGAGTGAAGTTTAACGTGCTGTGGAAGTGAAACAATAATAAACTGGGGCCGTCGGCGATGCTTGCAAGCAAATGGGTTAATAGCAGTTATGTGCTATTCGCTTCTAAGTGGTTCTAAAGATATTTACTTGCCTGTTTTTCATATTACGGTCCTGAAAAGGCGACCGTACGACCGACCGAAAACACGAGGGCAGATGCGTTTTACATGAATTTTGAGTGATCACTAAATAAGTCCCTAAATAATTTGGTCCTGCCAGAAAAATTGCATGGAGATAATTTTTTTTTTTTTTTTTTTTTTTTTTTTTAACTTATCATGGAACATTATTGTATCATTTCAGTGAGGTTTAAACGTGCTCGGTAAGGCAAATGTAATGTCTTGGACATTTCAGTGTGGATGAAGACTGGAAATAATGCCTTTGTTCGTGGTTAAATGTGGCATTATCATCTGACGGATCTACGTTTGTATCTGTAGTCCAAATCTATGCGCACTCCACACTCCAGATCAGCAGGTGGCGGTAATGCATCTTTACGCTGGTTTGCCAAAACCACCACAAAACACTAGTAGAAGATGGAACTGCGTCATGACGTCATTTAACAAACTTTAGCCGCGAACCTGTTTTTAGATGCAACACTTTGGATGCCAACTGCCGTAAAATCCAATGAACCTGCTTTTAGAGTTTTCGCCTGAAAATGTGTTGGTTAACATCGCGCGGTCAAACTGCAACTCGGCCGGAACGCCGGTGTGAAAGGCTGAGTCGCAACGGGAAGTGAGAGCCTTGTTGCCGTGAGAACTTGGGTGCGGCCCAGGCTGGTTGGATTCCAGCTCGAGGAGAGCTCGGTCTCGGGCGGCATGATCATTGTGTCGAGCGAGCGAGCTCGGAGCTTGCACGGTCTATTGGCCACGACTTGTGGCTTGACGAGGAGAGCAGCTGTCGCGATGACGCTTAATGCTGCTCAATGGTCGTGTTTGACTGGGTAGGAAAGATCGCGGGTCCGGCAAAAGCAGCAGGTCTTATAAATCCCCGGTGAAGCTATCTTCGTTGGTACGAAAAATGGGTCCGTGGTAAGGTGACAGACGAAGCGAACCGGCATGCTGATAAACCGTCAATAGAGACAGGTAGGCTGATTCAGCTGTATTTATACCCTAAGGTTGATTATCTTGAGTGGTTCCACCTGTGCTAATTAGGTTAAGTATCTGACGTGCTTCTCCCGAACCTTGTTATGAAACTACATTTATTGGAATTTTTGTTTAACTTGTAACACAGATTTTCTCATGTAAACAACATACCTGCAAAAAACCATCAATATCCTCCAAATTAACTGTTGGCTTGAAAGCCATATTTATTACAGAAATAAAAACACAGGCATGTAAGTACCATTTGAATTTCAAAACAATCAATGCCAATAAAAAAACAAAAATGATTTCCATGTTGAATTCTAAATGGACTGCAAAAAAATTCCAAAGTATAGTCATTGACAGTGCTTTAAGTGGGCCGGTACGCAAGGGTACTCAGTACTGCCACTTCCAAATATAGCTCTTGAGCGTACCGCCACCTCTCCGTGCGCCCAGAACGTGCTTGTAGCGTACCGGTACGCTCATTTGGACATCTGTTTTAATAGAGGTTTTAATCTTTTACCTGCACTGCCGATTTTCAGAGCGCCCTTCACAATGCAAGCTTCCTAATTCATCCCACCCAGAGCAGAAACTACATTACCCATTCACCCTTAAGTTATACAAGTGAATAGCGCATGTGTCGCTTTTCCCACTGTTAAGTGTCAACAACTCAACGTGGCCGGAGAAGGTGTGGGAAACTCGTTGTGAGTTATACTAAAGCAAAATCTTGAGTATTTATTGTCTGATAAACATTAAAAACTGTCTGCGGAGGTTGAGTCGTCCTGCAGCCCCCGCCGGCTGTTCATTGGCTGCAGCATCTTTTTTCTAAGTTCTAAAAAAATACCGTAGACGGCAAGGCACAAATTTAGATATTCATTTATCTAATTAATCTATAGCCTATGCACAAAGACAATATGATCTTTTTGTCCCCTTTTTGTTTTAAAGCTTGATGAAGAGAGAGAGCGCAAGTTGCTGCAGCTGAGGAGGACAGTGATGCACGCGTACAGGAGTGATTGACAGTTCGCGGCACTGTGTACAAAAAATACTTTAATATTTTCATTTAAGCTTATTAACGTTAGCGTTACAGAAAGGTCTGATTTACGCACTGTTACAGTCATTGTTTTTTTTTTTTTTTTTTTTTTTTAAACAATGACATTTGAGTTCATGATTTTAATGTTGCTGTTTCTTGTGGCAGACTGAATGAAGAGTAATGTTTCTTGTGGCAGACTGAAGAGTAATCCGGCAGAGTTTTATACTGAAACTTTCCGTCTAAAAGTCCTTCCTTGGTCTTATCCATATTTCTTTGCACGTTGAACACACATAGGCCACAACTGGAAATAAAAAAAACTGCAACCGCGTTAATTGCGTTATTTTTTTTTAACGCGTTAAATATTTCAAATTAATCGAATGCGTTAACGCGCTAATTTTGACAGCACTAGTTATTTCATGTTTCAAATGTATATATTATTGTTCATAGTGGTGTTCACTTTTCATGCTATTGTTCACTTTTAAATAAAAAATAAATAAATAACTATTCGCTAAATGCATTCCAATGTATTTGAATTAACAGATACAGATATTGTAAATGTGTTTTGTCTAATCTACAAACACATACCTCTCTTTCTAAAAAAACAAACAAAAAAAAAACATGTATTGTGCCAATCCATCACCATAGCACTGACTTGACATCATCTGCATCCATTCACTCATCTTACAATAACTGGTGTCAATGAGTGATTTATGGCCCCTTTGATTGGGGCTGACTTGAACATGATTGCACTTTTTCTTCATCCCATGTGTTAATATCAACAAGCTATCAACAAGTACTTTTTCCCTCTGTCTTTTATGTTTCACACAAATCTCATACACCAAATAAAAGGGTCAATATACATCCTGGTGTCTGTCTTTATTGTCCCCCAGGTTATCATTCGGCTGTTAAATTTCACAGTCAGTGGTATACAGACAAGTCAGAAAATTTCCAATTGGTTTTTGATCACATTTTGATGTAAAAAGTATTGTGTCCACTGGGACATTTTCCAACAGTTACATCATGCCAGCAGAACCAAAGGCCAAATTCCAGACCGGGAAGGTAAAAGTGTTATTGATGCATAAGCGAGTAAACAAACACAACGACCACATATGGTCCTTTTGACACAGTCTGTTTGTGTCTGTCAGACTGCACACTTCAGGAATGCCATCACAAGACAACCAGGACTAGGAAACGATTAAAATAGCAGGCAGTTGGCACATACTTAAATGCATTTTAAGCACAAACCAAATTCTTGAGTTCTTGAGTCTGCCATCTCTTGACTCAACAAACGTTATTCCTAGACGAACAGGTTCTGGTTTCATTCAATTCCTTAAAGAACCCCTGAATACCAATCAATTACTAGCTGCTGCAAAACACCCAGCTAAGGGGTCAAAATCTTACTTTGACAAGCAAATACAAATATTCAAGTGGACTCGACAAAAGAAAGGGACAAGCTAATAGGTGGAACCTGTGCAAATTATCCCTTGTTGAATGTGAGTTCCACACTCTTGAGTACTAGTCCCAAGTCTCATGCCAGTTCTTCACAAAGACTGGCTTGAATTGAAATAATAAGCCTGCTGATCTTTTTTGTGCTGGCATACCTGGGGAACATGTACTGTAGCTTTGTAGCCTGAGCTGTCTTGCTGAGTCGTAACCCCCGTAGCACAAAGCTGAATTCTGCACAAAACAAAACACATGCTGGCCCTAAGGAAACAAGACTATCTCAGCAACATGGTTTGCATGATATTATAAGTGTGTGTATGCAGTTTCATCAGATTAAATCCACAGCATGATATTGGCAAAGGGTTTTGTTATACTGGAAGAAAGCTATCCATTAGCATTCACATTCATCTCAATGGCAGTAGCTCAGCTCAGTCGCAACCCCCAGGAAGTGTAACATCTTAAATTTGTCATCTCGACTCAATTCCGAGTGCAGTTTTTTTTTTAACTAATTACCTGAACTGTACATGCTCAGAATACTAAACATAAACCCTATAAAAACTCCTTGTTCCCCAGATTTATATGGCTGTTATGAACACATGACAATGTGTTTGTCATATGTTCCCAGGGTTAGGGCTAGGCTAACACATAGAGTTAACCCCGGGAACACAGTATACATAGGTCATATAGGAAATATAGGACAATTATATAGGAAATATAGGACAATTGAAACAGAGTATAATGAAAAAAAAAACAAGGAGCAGAAATTGTAAGTTAATAAACATTTTGAAAATTAATACAAAGAACTCATGTTTTTTTGTTAAAGTGACACTTAGATAAGAGAAGGTAGTTTTGTTTGCAATTCAATAAAGAAAATCAATAAATCCTAATCCACACTCCTTACCAGTTGGCATTTGTAAAACCCTTTACACTGTATGCCAACCACCACAAAAATTAGGAAAAAAAACAGCAAGCACAGCTGACCAAAGTGCTGAACAAATAAAGATGTAGAAAACATGACAACCCACAGACTCATACCATAAACTCACAATACATTAAAAGACAAAGAAAATAAACATTTAAAGATTGTGCTGATATGATATACAGTGGAAGGCTGCAATTGCAAAGGCTCTATCCCCTCTATGCTTTAACCATGATCTGGGGAAAGAGAAGTCTTTGATCACCAAACCTTAGATTTCGTGTAGGATTGTATGGATAAAGCTGATCAGATAGATAATTCGGTGCCAGATAATTTATAGATTTAAAAATATAAAGAAATCTTTTTAATTCAATTGTAAGATGCATAGGTAACCAATGCAATGATTTTAAAATTGGAGTAACGTGATCAAATTAACATTGTCCTTTGAGGACAAGCGTTTTGGACTAATTGGAGACGAGCGATGGAAAATTTAGAAATGCCAAGATAAAGAGAGTTGCAGTAGTCCAAGTGAAATGTAATGAGCACATGGATAGCAATCTCTAAAGTTTTCACAGAGAGAAAATATTTTGGAGAGAAGGTGTAGCTGAAAAAAACAGGAACTAATAACCACATTTATTTGTTTATCAAGTTTGAGACTCTGATCCCAGAAAACACCTAGGTTCAAGAGTTCACCCTTACATCTAATCTGAAAGCGTATTTTGGCATGCTGTCCTGGGGGAGGGGTACGGGCCCGGAGCATAGCCTGAACCCAAAGAACTCCACCATCCCTAATTTGGGATAAAACTAGATTAGAAGTGTGGAGTTGGGGCGGAGGAGGGATGCCGAAAAACTGTCGTAGGACAGGAGGTAGGAAGACTGCATATATATATATAAGTCCCTCTTGCGTCTGAGTATGAGGTGCAGTTTGATGCATCTGATGGACTGGCTCTCACTGCGACCGAAGGGAGTCAGTGGCTCTACCCGATCGGGAGGGAGAGCCCCGTCAGATGCTGAGAAGGCAAAGAGACGCGACTGATGGAGGGACTCCCGCTGCATCAGAAGGGAGCTGTGGCTCTGCTGCACTGGAAGGCGGAGTCCCCCATTGCCGGTTGATATGAGGCACGGTTTTATGCCTCGGAGGGCTCTCACAGCGTACAAGATGAGCCCGCGACTCTGCTTCATTGGGAGTGGGAGCCCTGTCTGCTGCAGAGCACACCTTGTGACTCAAAATGACAGACGGAGGGATCACACACTGATCCCTCGCGCTCTGCTGCACCAGAAGAGAGATCCCTGACCGCGATTGAGCATGCAACATAACTGAGATGGGGCGTTCACTCTGTGACCAAAGGGAGCCGTGGGACTGCTACACCAGTAGGGGAGCCCCGTCTGATGCTGAGTAAGCAAGAAAACGCGACTGATGGAGGGTCTCTTGATGTGTCCGAAGGGAGGTGCGGCTCTGCTGCACCGGAAGGGAGAGTCCCCCCCTTGTGACTGGATACTAGGCGTGATTTGATGCATCGGATGGAGGGCTGTCACAGCGACCGAAGGGGGCTTATGGCTCTGCTGCTCTGGAAGGGAGAACCCCGTCCGCCACTGAGCACACAGCGCAACTCAATGACAGACAAAAAGCTCACACTTAGACCGAAGGGAGCCTCTGCCCTGCTGCAAGGGAGAAGGGAGAGCCCTGTCTGATGCTGAATAGGCGAGGAGATTTGTAACAAAGGCTGGAGGGCCCTTACTTTGACCAAAGAAGCGATAACTGACTGCACTGGAAAGGAGAGCTTCTGATTAATCAAGTAAACAACATGATTTAAAATGCTGATTTTTTTTTTTTTTTTTGCTGATCAGGGCTACATGGGCTTCCTTTATTGGAGTGGAGTTGATCATACCTGATGTAATTTTAAAAAGTTTTTGATGACCAACAACCGGCCAACAAACAGATTTAGACTGAGCGTTCCGGAGTTGGACATAAGAAAAAAGAGCCTGATGAGGTTGAATTGGAGAATGGAGATAATTATTTTTTTTTTTTACATGTAGTGCCCTTTCCTTTCTTGGTCCATCTTAATTTATTTAAAGAAGCGATAGTTTTGCTATCAAGTATAGACACATCAGAGCTTGTCAGGTGGAGTTTGGGGTTGAATTTAGGGGTTATTGCAATTTCTGAGCATCTCAGAAAACCGAAAAAACCAATAAAAACATGACATCTGAATCTGAGATTTTGGAAGTGGTTCCAGAGTGGCAGAACTCAGTGGAGTAGGTAGAGGGGCCACTGTGAAAAAAAGTATAGTGAATTTTTTTCTTTTTTTTATAGGCCCCTGTGGGAATGAGAACTGCTGCGGCAGTAGGGAAAGACAGAACGGGCTCCTGCGGGAGCAGACACTGCGGCAGTGGGGAGATACAGGAAAGGCTCCTGCGGGAGCAGACACTGCTGCGGCAGAGAGGAAATATGAAAAAAGGCTCCTGCGGGGGTGGGCACTGCTGGGATGGCTGGAGTGAAGATCGGCCATTATAGGTAGATAGGAGGATGTTAAGAGAGTTAGCTATGGTAGATCATGAGTTTGAGTGAACGGGAATGGGCTGGCGTTAGAGGGGTTGGCTGATTAGATTAGATTAGATTAGATTCAACTTTATTGTCACTGCACATGTAGGTACAAGGCAACGAAATGCAGTTAGCATCTAACCAGAAGTGCAATAAGCAGTAAGTACAGAATAAAGGTCTATAATATGTACAATAACTATACAGGTAAGTATTATGGACATAATTTACAGATATTAAATACTATAAGCACGATATACAGATAGGTGTACTATGAACATACTATACAGATGGGCTATGTAAAAGTGTATGTACACTATAGGCAGAACTATGAACATAATTTACAGTATTGCAATGGACAGTAAAGTGCATAGAAAATATTACAATGTGCAAATGGATTATACAGTGTTCCTGGATGAACAGACAGTAGTGCAAGTAATAACAAGTTACTGTTTTTTGCTTGTTGTGAATAAATAAATAAATCAGAGTGTTGAAGAGGGGGAGGAGTCTATGTGTGGTGTGGGGGGTGTTGAGGGGTGTCAGAGGGAAGAGTTCAGCAAGGAGACAGCTTTAGGGAAAAAGCTGTTCCTAAATCTTGTGGTCCTTGTTCGGAGGCTCCTGAAACGCCTCCCGGAGGGGAGGAGGTTAAACAGTCCATGGTCAGGGTGAGAGGAGTCCTTAAGAATACTGCGAGCTCGACGTAGACAGCGTTTCCTCTGGATGTCCTCAAGAGCAGGAAGTGGTGTCCCTGTGATGCGCTGGGCAGTTTTCACCACCCTCTGCAGTGCCTTGCGGTCAGCCACTGAGCAGTTCCCATACCAGACTGTGATGCAACTGGTCAGGATGCTCTCGATCGCACACCGGTAGAAGTTCACCAGGATGGATGAAGACAGCTGGTTCTTCTTCAGTGTCCTGAGGAAGAAAAGGCGCTGGTGAGCCTTCTTAACCAGGCTGGAGGTGTTTGTGGCCCAGGACAGTTCCTCCGAGATGGTGGTTCCCAGGAACTTGAAGCTGGAAACACGTTCTACAGCCAGCCCGTTAATGTGGATGGGGTCATGCGTGCTTCCATTCTTCTTCCTGAAGTCCACAATGAGCTCCTTGGTCTTATTGGTGTTAAGGAGCAGGTTATTGTCAGCGCACCATGTGGCCAGGTGCTGTACCTCTTCCCTGTAGGCAGTCTCATCGTTGTCACTGATGAGGCCAATCACCGTGGTGTCATCTGCAAACTTAATGATGGAGTTGGATCCAGGCACAGGCTTGCAGTCGTGGGTGTAAAGAGAGTAGAGGAATGGGCTCAGCACACAGCCCTGTGGTACGCCAGTATTAAGTGTGATGGTGGTGGAGTGGGTGTGACCTGACCGAACATGCTGAGGCCTGTTGGTCAGAAAGTCCATAATCCAGTTGCAGAGGGAGCTGTTAATGTCCAGGTCTCCAAGTTTTGTGGTCAGCTTGGAGGGAATGACGGTGTTAAATGCTGAACTGAAGTCAACAAACAACATCCTAACATACGTGTTGTTATTGTCCAGGTGTGTGAGTGCAGAGTGCAGCACTGTGCATACTGCATCCTCTGTGCTCCTATTTCTGCGGTAGGCAAATTGGTGTGGGTCCAGTGTGGATGGGAGGCAGACTTTGAGGTGTGCTAGGACCAGTCGCTCGAAGCACTTCATAACGATGGGTGTGAGTGCTACTGGGCGATAGTCATTCAGGCACGTTGGGGAGGAGTGTTTCGGTACTGGCACAATGGATGTGGACTTAAAACATGTTGGCACAGTTGCTTGGGTGAGGGACAGGTTGAAAATGTCTGTGAAGACCCCTGCAAGCTGCTCTGCACATGCCCTAAGCACACGTCCAGGAATGCCATCCGGGCCAGCAGCCTTGCGTGCGTTGATCCGGCTCAGTGCAGTGTGGACATCTGAGGGGGTGAGTTTAAGGGGTTGATGGTCTGCTGAGGGTGAGATTTTGGTGGCCGTCTCCTTGCTGTCGCTGTTGAAGCGAGCATAAAAGTCATTTAGCTCACTAAGGAAGGAGACGTCCGTGACTGTTCGTGTGGAGTTGCTTGACTTGTAGTCACTGATGATCTGGATGCCCTGCCACATGCGTCGGGGGTCAGAGTTGGAAAAGTGTTCCTCTACCTTCAGCTTGTAGCAGTACTTGGCCTTTTTGATGCCCCTTTTCAGGTTAGCCCTGGATTTACTGTAGGCCTGAGCGTCATCTGACCTGAAGGCAGCGTTGCGGTCTTTCAGCAGAAGTCGAACCTCCTTGTTCATCCATGGCTTCTGATTAGGGTATGTTGTTATCTGTTTTTCTGTTGTTACACTGTCAATGGTGGAGTTGATGTGATCCAGTACAGAGGAGGTGTAGATATCAATGTCCGTGTGAGAGCCACAAGCAGCCTGTGAAGCCAACATACTCCAGTCAGTGTGTTGAAACCTGTCCTGAAGTAAAGAGTCTGCTCCAGTTGGCCACACTTTGATGGTCCTCACTGATGGCTTCACACGGTTGATGAGGGGTGAATACTTAGGGGTGAGAAACAAAGAAAGGTGATCAGACTGTCCGAGGTGGGGGAGGGGGCTCGCGATGTAAGCTCCATAGATGTTTGTATAAACATGATCCAAAGTTTTGTCTCCTCTGGTGTGGCAGGAAACATGCTGGTGAAATTTGGGGAGTACTGTTTTTAATTTACAGTGATTAAAATCACCCGCGACAATAAAAGCAGCCTCTGGGTGAGCAGTCTGTTGTTTACTAATGGCTGCATGAAGTTCGTTCAAAGCAAGCTTGGCATTAGCATCTGGTGCAATATAGACTGCGGTTATTATGGTGGAAGTGAACTCCCGTGGCAGATAAAAAGGTCTACATTTAACCATGAGAAACTCTAGGTTAGCTGAGCAGTGTCTCCCAACAATGACAGTGTTCGTACACCAAGCTTTGTTGACATAAATGCACAATCCACCACCTCTTGTCTTGCCGGAGTCATCTGCCGTTCTATCTGCCCGGAGCGTGTAGCGTCCTGCTAGCTCAATAGTATTGTTGGGTACGTCGCTGTGTAGCCATGTTTCTGTGAAAACCATGACATTGCAGTCCATAAGTCTCTTACTGTGGGTGATGCGGAGTCGTAACTCATCCATTTTGTTCACCAGTGACCGCACATTAGCAAGGAAAATGCTGGGTAAAGAGAGCCGGAGCGGTGTTAGCTTTAGCTTGGCTCTTAGACCTCCGCGCTTCCCCAGCCTTTGTTTACGATCTCGACGCCGCCTGCGAGCACTTCCGCCCGGCCGGGTAGAGTGCGAAGCCTCGGTTGATCTAGCGATCTCAGGGATGAGTCGAAGTTTGGTGATAAAACTGCTGGTAAAGTCCTCACCGATATCCAAAAGCTCCTGTCGGGTGTATGATGTTAAAGCAAAGCTGTTCAGTATGAACAGACCCGAGATGAGCAGGAATAATACTGCAAAATTGCAAAAACTGGAGAGACGCTGAGCCTCGCGATGTGTTCGTGCCGCCATCTTGGTCACTCACTGATGAGGGTTCGGTGAGCTTTTTTGAAATGGAATCGGTCTGACCACTAATAGGTCTTGGTGCCCCCTGTCATCTGACAAAATCTGTGCCCTGATTTTGCTGGCTACAGGTGGTGGTGGTGGTGGTGGGGGGGTTATGGGTGTGGGGGAACATAGAGAAGTAAAGGGGAGCATGAGAGGAGAAGGAGAGATAGCTGCTTAAGCCACCTGCAGAGGCGTGCTTACGCTTGGGATGGCTCTGGAAGTGGAAGAAAAAGGGGGAGAGAGATGGTGAATGGCGGGCATCAGGGCCTGCACCTTTAGCGGAGACTGCCTCACGCTGGGGTTCGACTGTGGGGCTGCAGGCAATGAGAGGGGAGGGGGTTGTAGGAAAATGGGTGTGTATGGGTCTGCACCGCTATCGGAGGCATGCTCATGCTAGCGTCTGCTACCGGGGGTGGAGGCCAGTGAAAAGGAAATGGGTAGGAAGTCGCAGGAGGAAAGTCTGAGATGTGAGGGCTGTGTTGCAAGTGGAAACAGCTTCACATGCCGTTTACTGAAAAGAAAAAAGGGGGTTAGAAGTAACAGGATGGAAATACTGGGATGTGCAGACCAGTGTTGCAAGTAAAAGTAGACAGACAGAGCAAGCCGAATGCTGATAAACCGCCCATGCCGAAAAACTCTCATAAGACAGGAGGTAGTATGGCTGCATATACAGTATATACACTTGCTGTGCTAGTTAAGATGGTTAGCTAAATGAGATGCACCTGTGCCAAATTGTATAAATATCTGATCTTGCTCCTTCCGAACTTTATTAATAAAACCTAATTTCTTAATACACAAAGAAATAAAAGGAGCAATTTAGTCCAGGTTGATACTTCTGCTCCCTGAATTTTCACTGGGGTCAAAGACTATAACCTCGGTTTTTTATTCATTCAGAAATAAAATAAATAACCAAGTTTTCACTTCATCCAGGCATGCAAAAAGAGATTCTAGAGCAGCATGTTTATTTTGTTTAAAAGGTAAATAAATTTGGTTATCATCTGCATAGCAGTGAAAGGATACACCATGCTTTCTGAGAATGAATCCCAAAGTAAGTAAATACACAGACAAAATAATGAATTCAAAGATAGAACCTTGTGGCACTCCACAGGAAAGTTTAGCAGAGAAAAAATACGTAATCTGACAGAGAAAATTATATTTGTTAAATATGATTTGAACCAGCTAGGAACAGTTCCCTGGATTCCTACAAAATATTCTAGTTGAGATAAAATAATTTTATAATTAACTCTATCAAAAGCTGAGGTTAAATCTAATAGAATTAGGATAAATTAGTCACCAGAATCAGTCGCCAACAACGTATCATTAAGGACCTATAATAAAGCAGACTCTGTGCTATGCAGATTCAATTCAATTCAATTCAAGTTTATTTGTATAGCGCTTTTTACAAAACAAATCGTTACAAAGCAACTTTACAGAAAATTATGTTTCTACAATATTTAGTAGTAGCTAGTAGTTTGTGCACATTTGACAGGATTTTAGAAAAAATTAAAATAATAATAATAATACAAGACGTAGTCAGCTAGACGATGAACTATCAATATTATTAATTAAGTTATTATATGATTCAGTCACACATTTAGCAATAATTGTTAGTTCTGTTTGTTGATTCAGGGTTAGCATCATCTGAGGTCCTCTGAGGGTCAGCATCATCTCTTCTCAGGTGTTCTGGATCCAGACTGGAGCTTGTGTAAATCCTAGTTACCACGGGATGTAAATCCCGTGGCGAAACATAGAAACAAAATACAGACATCATTAGCATAGCTGCTGATCCAACAAAGTCAAATTAGTTTAACCCAAGCTAATGAATAAAAATGCACCTTTGATCAGATGTAACTACACTCACAATTTAAAAGATACATTATTCGAATGTTTGGCGAAAGAGATGTGTTTTAATCTAGATTTAAACAGAGAGAGTGTGTCTGAACCCCAAACATTATCAGGAAGGCTATTCCAGAGTTTGGGAGCCAAATGTGAGAAAGCTCTACCTCCTTTAGTGGACTTTGCTATCCTAGGAACTAAGCAGAGGCTTAAAACCAGACTCAAAAGTTTAGAAACAAATGATTTTCACTAAGGAAAGACTGTAGCTGAATAAAGACAGTTTTCTCTAGTACTTTGGTAATAAATGTAAGGTTTTTAATTATTAAATTTATTAGCATCAAGAAAAGGTTTCTTAAGAAGAGGTGTCGAAGTTGCTTCTTTGACGGTATCATGTATAGTTCCTGAAGCGAAACATTTATTCAGAAAAGACACCAAACTAGGTCCAACTGAGTCAAAAATGTATTTTAAAATATGTGGAGGGAGAACATTATGAGAACACAAAGGTTTCAAATGGTCGATAATTTCTTTGAGAGACTAAAGAGAAACTGGATCAAAAGCACTCCATATGGCTGAAGAGCAGCAAAATTCAGGTGAAACATTAGCAAGTGTGCAACTGAGATCTCAGAATAGTAATATTATCTCAGAAAAAAAATGGAGAAACTTTCAGATAACAACACTGAGGGATTTGAAATCTCATTTACAGGAGGATTTAATACAGAATTTATGACAGAAAATACTATGAACATAGTTTAGTACAATAATGATTCTTTGCAATTAATTTAGAAAAATACTTAGACTTCGCAGTGAACTTCATTACATTCTTTCTGAGTTTTCTCATCTCACTAAATTTCCTTCTTTGACATCCGTCTTCTGAGGTAAACTGAAAACAGCCATAGGCTGTGTCCGAAATCACATACACTCTTGAGTAGGTACTTTTTGAATAAGTAGTTACTTAGCAACTGCAAAAAGAAAAAAAAGAGTATGTTCTATATAATATAAATGTGTGTATTATGAGAGTAATCTGAACGTACTACATTCGCCCTGGTTTTATTGTCACATGACCTAATGTACCAATGTCAGTTGTGTTGCGTGGAATCTTGAAAGAAGTAGTAAGACATCCAGATACTTTTGCACAGTTCCATGTATGGCTGCATCTGAATGTACCTCCCTACTATGTAGTAGGTCAGTGGAGACCCAATGCTTGCATATTTTGTTTGCTAATGTTCTCGATGTTTACTGTCAAGCTCTTGTAAAATCATACACTTCTAGACTTCCAGTTTTCAAATTGGAAACAAAATAACAAATGCTGTTCTGTTGCACTTGTACATTGTCTAACCTGTTCACTGAGAGTTAGTTGCTATCTCACAGCAAATTATAACTTTGCCATGGATGGGGTTTGGAAGCCAGATGGGAGGGGGGCCATGATAAGTCACTCATATATGAAGAAATGAATGAACATTAAAATAGCACATTTGTTAAGTACACGTATTGGAGAAAAGTATTTGTCTTTTATGACTGGGAACGTTTCACTGCTATGAGTCATTGGCTTTCTCATATTAATCTTTCTTGAATTAATTCTGAAACCCATCTGACTCATAGAAACCAATGCCAACCCCATCTTACCCCACTACCCGTTATCAAATCAGAGTATGAGAAATTGAAATATGCATTAATAATAACGTCATTCTTCCTTGTATGATTACCTACAGGCATGTGTTGATTTGAGCACAATGACAACATCTGTTGGGTGAGTCAATAGGTTTGAAGGATTTAACCAAAACCTCATTACGAGCATTTATGAGCTGTTCAATTGTCACTTTTCTTAGGATAGAACATCTAAAAAAGGTCTTACCTAAGACTGTGTATCTTTTATCTAGCTTCATAAGAACATGTCATTCTTATAGTTATAAGTAAAAAATACTATTACCAATCTAAATGTGTGAGTTTTATTGTGCTCTTAACCAGTATACATTTTGAAATGCTTAGTGAGAGAGGTTTGCAGTGTCTCTTGTAAAAAGTAAAGCCAAGTACAAAATATAATTAAGTATAATTTCAAATACAATTAAATTACAACTTAAATGTTTTCCAAAAAGTTTTAAAATATATTTCTCAGAGTAAATAGTATTTGTTTGTTTATCCATCAATCCATTCAAATGATATTTTCAACCTAACTAACCAAGTAAATAACACTGCCATAAAAAGGTCTACATATCTGGTATTTCAAACAACTAGCATTTTGGTTACACCACATGACCATTGTTATTTTTATTTTATTATTTGAACCCCTTTTGTTAAAACATTATTTTATAATAAATAAAAGATTATCAAACTATTTTAATTCTTTTAATAACGCTTTTCAAATCATTGCATGAACTACATGCATTTTAAATAAATGAGATTACTAGATAAAAAAAATAAAATAAAATACAATAATAATAAAAAAAATCTATTTACCATTGATTAAGATCTCTACAGTTTGTTCTTAGTCCATAAACCCTAAGACCCTAGAATTTTGTTACCCAGACTGAAGTATTGAAAAGTCCAGTCACATAGGAGGAGTCATCCATTATAGCTGAACAGATTGAGCCCCTTTCAGTAATCAGTTGTAATGCCCAGTTACAATTGGGCATTGCAATTCAAAATCACACCTTGGCGCAAGGTCAAGACAGCTGCCATGATTCACCATGCAGTGCCTTTAGATAAATGAAGTCTTTCACAATACTCTATCAAAAAAAAAAAAAAAAAAAAAAGTTGTCTTTTGTAATATATGTGAGTAGGAAAACAGAATAAGAACACCATTAATAGCACCTGCTTCGAGTGTTGGGATCAAATGCAGGATAGAAAGCCAATTAGACACCCACTTCGCTTTCTGTGGTACATATTTATAGACATGAAAGCATCCAAAGTGAGAGCTGAGAACCTGACTTACCTCTTCTACAGATTTTGGTAAGTGAACATCAGTCACTTGCACATATGCTTTGAACTTTATTAGAACCTACATGGTGTGCCCTAAACCCCAACTTCAGTAGTTTAAATTATAAATACATTGCTGAATTTTGGATGATGGATCCTTTTCCATGTTCATTTTTTGGATGGCTGATTCTGCAAGAGTGCAGCATGGTCCATATGGCCTAATTTAAATAAGGAAATACATTTGGGGTTACACATAAAATGCTGTGTGTGAATCGCAAGTGGACTGTAATTTATGATATTTACAAATGTTTCTTCTGTTGTTCAGAGGAACAATTTGATGTCATGGTGATGACTATGATGATGGCACAAGTTATACTGATGATGATTATGACATTAGTCATAAACAAAACAAAAAAATCATGGTAAAAAAAAAAAAAAAAAATATTAGATATCCTTTTTACAGTATATATTGTTATATATATGCGTATAATGTGTCTATAATTAATTATTATATTAATAAAGTCCACCCAAGAATGAAAATGTGATTATAATTCACTGTTATCAAGGTTCTTCAAAATCTTTCATTTTAGTATCATTGGTGTCTCAGATGTTTCTCTTAAAATCCCTTTGCAGAAATAAAAGTAGACACAACTGAGGCATGAGAAATATCTGAGACAAAGGAGTCCAAAGTGAGAATGGCCTGTGCTAGTTTTTTTTTTTTTTTTTTTTGTCTAGCTGCAATCTCTTTCAAGACCCCATTATAAAAAAAGTTTTTACAAGTGGCTCTTTCTATTTCTCTGGATTAAATTGGGGGTTTTCACCTTTAATAGTCAGGACAGTGGGAGAAGAGACAGGAAACAATTGGTAAGGTGAGAAGAGAACAGAAGCAGGAAATTACCTTAAGCTGGGACTAGAGCTCATGCTGTCTGAGGTGCGGTTGTGCCTTTACATGAATGTGCTGCCAAGGCTATGGCTCTGACTTTTGACTTTTAGGTTGCTAGTTAACAATCTCAATACTGCTTGCTATTAGCTTTCTTGGTAATAAGTACAAACATTTTGGAGGCAAAAGACGAAATATAATCTAAACCTAAATGAAGTCCGTACATACAAACAAAAATGAATGAAAAACAGAACCTAATTTCTTCCATCGCATATGTCTATCTAAAGCGTTGAGAGAACACTCACATGAGCTTTACCATCCTCTTTTCCCGTTGACTGTTGCACCAGAAAGTTGCTCTTCATTTGCATAAAGTAAATAAGAGATTCATTGTGCAGCACTGAGAACTACATTGATTATAATGTAACTATGTGAGGTTGCGATGAACGCAGATGAGTGATTAAGGGAGCACTTTTTGCAATGAGTAACTTGTCTGATTTTAAAATGTGTTTTAAAGGATGAATTTTGAGAATTTAAGTTTTCAGTTGATATATAACTTCTGATGATTTCTAAAATGTGATATAGAAAATGGCAACGAAGAAGTCTTTTTTTTAACAAATGTTAGAAATCCTGTTATAATGTTTTTGAGAGTGCACTCTTGTCATGAATTAATCTATTACTTTTCCTACATAACTAAACAAAAAAAAAAAAAAAAAAAAGAAAAAGCATTGGTAAAATATATATTTGGGAGGCTTAGACCTTTCCAACGATATTAGTCAGCTGCAAATATGTCTTGACCGCAAAAAAATTCTAACAAAAGTTTTCTTTGTGGTTTACGGTAGTATCAAATGTACTAAAAAAATAATAAAAGTTTACCAAAGTTTGACTCCAAGAAAGACCCCATTTTCAAAATGGCAGCCGCCAGGTCCTTAAAATGACAATTTCTCCTTTGTATTCCTCCTGGACCAGAAATATTGGTGCCTGATACATGTTTTGACCATACTATTCTTATTAACATATTTGCATGATAGATAATTACAAGTACAATTATATAGCAATTATATAGCAATTGATAACAAGCATATTTATGGGTAAGTACAGGTACATGTAAAAAAAAGTGAATATCATGGAAAAGTTATTTATTTTTTTGTAATTTAATTTAAAAAAGCAAACTTTTTTATATTCTAGATTTATTGCACATGAACTGAAATATTTAAAGAGTTTTTTTGGTTGAGTTCTGATGGTTACGGCTTCAGTATCTCAAAAATGTTGAATATTTTCTCAAAGATCAATCAAAAAGATATTTACAAAACAGAAATGTTCAAGATCTCTAAAGTAGGTTTAATTATGCACTCAATACTTGGTTGGGGCTCCTTTTGCAATTACTGTCTTCAGCTCCTTCAGCTTGTTTTTCAGATGTTACTTATCTTCTTCTTCACAATACCCCATAGATTATCTGTGAGCTTCAGTTGGCTGGCCAATCAATCAACACAATATCATGGGCAGCAAACTACTTGGAAGTGGTTTTGGCACTGTGGGTAGGTGCTAAATTCCTGCTGCAAAATTAAATCAGCATTAAGCTTGTCAGCAGATAGAAGCATAAAGTGCTACAAAATCTCCTGGTAGATGGCTGCATTAGTAGTCCTATCATACACTTTATCTCAAGTCTTGATGATTTATTACCCTGATTTATGGCCGTACAGTCCGTGTAGATTGACAGGTAGTCAGAAGTGTGCATGGTCAGTTTGATTGATTTATGACTATAAGGCCTGTCAGTCAAAGCGGTTGCCATGCCACTGGGTCCTGTGACCCTTGATTGACATGGCAGAGGTGTGTAAATCAAAAGATCAAAGAGATCTCAGATTTGACTTGTGTTGTGTTTATTACTGGATATATGATGGTTGTATCTGTAACCAGTGCAGTGGTGGGGGTTTCTTATGATGGTTGTATCTGTAACCAGTGCAGTGGTGGGGGGTTTCTTATGATGGTTGTATCTGTAACCAGAGCAGTGGTGGGGGGTTTCTTATGATGGTTGTATCTGTAACCAGAGCTGTGGGGGGGTTTCTGTGAAGTCCTGTTGTTCACACCTAGAGACAGTGGGGAGGTGTCTGGGTTTTTTCCTGGGGGGGGGGGGGGGGGGGGAAATGGCTGTGCAAAAGTGAGGGTTTTGATGTCTTGGCAAGATCAATGTTTGTTTGCTCTATATGGTGCTGATACCTAGGCACCGACAGGCCACATGCCCCCCCGTCTACAAACACATTTGAAAACGAGGACGATGTCTGGTGTCTTTCCAGGTGAGAATTTCAAAGAGTGAGAGAGACCATTATCTAAATCATCAGCTAACCAAGTCGCTGAAGAGATAAATAATTGAATGTTATCTGAAATTAATAAAATCAAACAAGCATTCCTTAATTTTAAGAAAATACTATCCATAATATGTGATGTGTAAAAGGAGTTGAAATCTCACGCTAATTTTAAAACCGACTTTAAACACACACACACACACACACACACACACACACACAAATGCATGTTGATATTTAAAATAGGTGATACTATTTTCTATATAAAAAATAGTCTCCATTCGTTTCTTAAAACATACAGAGTGGTTTTTACGTTAGGTTGTTGCTCACACCTACATTGTTTCCTTTGAGGCTGCTGTGGCGCCATGTGACACGCCTCTTTTTCGCGACTGTTTTTCGCGTGTACAAAAGCTAACGCCACAGAAGCTGAAGCTTTCTTCAGCGGCTAAAACAGTTTTTTTTTGCTACGTCTTAAAAGTACGAAAACATTTTTAAAAATGTCTGGCTCTCCTAATGGTAAGTCTAGTTTTCATTAACAGCCATTTTAAATCAAATTTGTTTATGTGTGATCACGAGTCATCCCATTACTTGACAGGCAATTTGATGTTCTGTGCACAGAGCAACGGTTATGAGACGATTGTGAACGAAATCAAAGCACTGAACGCGGGCGGTATGTTTGAACGATTGTTTCTTTATTTATTAAAAACCGTTATGTATAACGAATGCGTGTTTATGATCGTTCTTTTTTCATTATCCCCCACCGACAGCACGCCCTCCACAGCCTAACGTTGCGTACGAGGTACCGGGGGTTAGGACTGACATCACACCCGCGCCCGGTAAGTTCTGTTAATAATTTATATTATGTTGTAAAAAATGATCGTTTTTTTTTTCTTTTTCTTTTCCCCTTTCTCATTCATACAAACAGCGAGCGCACAGTCGATTAGTACGGTGAAGGGCCGAGTCGCGAGAGAAAACAGGGGATCGCTCTGTGGGTTTTTATTTTTAATCAATATATAGATCTATTAAAGATTTATCTTACAATGTCAGAAGAAAAAAAGACTAAATAAAACTTTGTGTCTGTGCCAGCTTGTTTAAGACAACTTGTTAACCGGTACCCGTCCGTTACAACTGCGGAACGACATGAAACAGCAAACAGTGCTAGACACGGAACACCATTAGGAAGAAGAGTGGTTGTGACAGCGCAGATCCATTCACCACCGCAAATATCTACTAATTCTACACCTGTTGGTATGTATTAATCATTTGTATTATTATTTAGAATATATATGTATCACATCCATGAAAAAAAAAAAAAAAAAGTTTGTTCTTTCCACTCTAGATTGTACGGGGAGTTTTGCAAACAGTATACCTCAAGCAGTTGCTGATGCAGGTGTTAGAAGACCGTGGGTAAAATCAAGATCACACCATGAACACCAGAATGTGACTGCTCTCCCGGTTCAGCCCGATAGACAAAAGACTGTAGACCCCTGTGAGATCGACGTGATACCTAACACCCCCGAGCGAAAACGTCCGAGACAATCAACTCGTGAGTATAGAGGAATTAAATTAAATTATTATTATTACTACTATCGGTATTAATTATTATCAATATTGTACAGAACCAGAAGACAAGGAGCTATGGGACGAGCATTTTGCCCAAGCATGGGATGGATGCGATATGAACGTCCAATCTAATGTGGATCAGGAGAAGAAATTAAATCAACCCACAGACACTGTTGAAAACGTCGCCGATTCAGATGATGATGATGCAGACAAGCTTCCTTCAAACCAGGAGGAATACAAGAACCAGCAGCTGAACGACACAAACAATGACATTTTGAACACTATTGTCAAGAACCAAGAAAGAATTATAGAGGACCAAGCACGTCATAAACAGCAGAACGACGGGAACAAAGCCCTTTTGGACACAGTAGCCAAGAACCAAGAAAGAATTATAGAGGACCAAGCACGTCATAAACAGCAGAACGACGCAAACAAAGCTGTTTTGGACACTGTTGTTAAGGAGCAGCAGAAACAAGGGATCATCCTTAAACATATTGTTGCGTTACTAAAACGTCATCATGGTGCACATGCTAAGACGGCCTGTGATCAGGAAATGACTGTAACGCTGTTAACTGAACTGCTGGATCTTTTTAAATAACTGTATTGGTGAGTCCTATTTTCTTTACCCAGTTTTTTTTTCTAAGTGTGTATTATTTTTGTCACAAGTGTGCATAGATGTGGTTTTATGATTAGATTTTTTCCTTCTTCTACGTTTAGTTGTGTGGTGTGTATTTTGTGAATATTTTTAAATAAATTAGTGTTAGAAATGGCTGCAAAACGTTGTCGGGAGTCATGTGATGGTGAACAAGATCCACCGTTAAGGGGCAATAGGGATGATAATTTCCAAAATCAACAAAACACCACAGAAAAGCTACTCAGGCTCATACAGACTGTTGATGAGATGAAAAAACACAAACCGTCTAAATTGTTAAAATTAATAAACAGGGTACAATCAAGGGCAGAGCCTCCTCCAGAACCGGTTTTTGATTTTGAACAGTTTTTAAACTCTCAACAGCTAGACGAAGTGTCAGAACCAGTTTTTGATTTTGAACAGTTTTTAAACTCTCAACAGCTAGACGAACTGTCAGAGCCTGTTTTTGATTTTGAACAGTTTTTAAACTCTCAACAGCTAGACGAAGCCCCCGAACCAGTTTTTGATTTTGAACAGTTTTTAAATTCTCAACAGCCAGATGAGGTACCAGAACCACGACCATATCCAATTTTTGAACAGTTTTTAAATTCTCAACAGCTAGGTGAGGGAGCAGGTACCAGGTCACATCACACACTTGACCTAACAGACCCCTGCATGGGTCTCACTCAAGCTGAAATAGAAACACTTGTAAGAGCGGGTGGCGATGTGGCCGGATACTCTGTAGTACCACGAGGGCGATTCAATGGTTTGGAAATCCGCAGGCTTATAAATCTAAGGGAAATATCTTCTACACGTCTATCAGACTACACTGTGTTTTTACATGACACGTTTTCCGAAATAGTGGCGTTTTCCAGATTATTAGGTGGAGATGGTAGTTTAATTAACATCACTTTGAGTGGTCCTAGCTTGACATCTGATGTTAATACACTCTTGTCAGCTAACAATGATTACAGTGTCGACCTCTTCATCAGTGATCTTGAAAAAATCATGCAAAGCAACACAGATGTACAGTTTGATGAGTGTTTAAATTTAAAAGTGTCTATAGCAAGAAGTAAACAAGGAGGTGCTCGACGAAAATTAAGGGAACTAGCCCACAATCAGGTGATTGATAAGAACAGACTTAATTTGTTCGTCCCCTCAAACATTGCAGGGGAAAACAATCTTTGTTTTGCAATCTGCTTAGCACACTTTCTTAACCCTCAGAAACCACACACTGAGTTAGTGTCCGTAGCATCAGCATTGCAGGAGTCTGCAGGATACACCGATCAGCATATGATATCACTTAAGGATATTGCCCAGTTTGAACGTATGTTGAATATTAAAATAGTGGTCTTCTATAGAACGAATACAGGAAAGCTGGAGAAATATGCAAACACAGATGTACCGCATCCTAAAACAGTGTTTTTGTACCTGCACGACAATCATTATTTTATGATTAAAAATCTGAAGGGGTTCGTAGGCACACCATACGTGTGTGAGTATTGCTATCAAGGGTTTACAGCACAGCGAGATCATAGATGTCAATACACTTGTGATGTTTGCAACGATTCTGAATGTCATCTTTACCCCAAAAAAACAAAACACTGCGGTGACTGTTTGAGGTACTGTAGGTCAGACTATTGTTTTCAGAAGCATAAAAAACCACCTCTAGGTCAGAAATTTGCACAGTGCGACGTTACCAAATATTGTGGTAAATGTAATAAACGTTACCACGTCAGTGGCGTCAACCCCAAGCCACACAAATGTCCAGCGGATTGCTGTGTTCACTGTAGTGAGGTTTTGGTTACCGACGGTGTGCATCAGTGTTTTATTCAACCGGTTAAGGTGAAGGAGCCAAATAATCGCTACATTTTTTTTGATTTCGAAACTCGTTATGAAAATAACAGACATTTTGCAGTTTTTGTATATGCGATCACGTTTGAGGGAGAAGAATTTTCGGCCGAAGGTTCTGATTGTGTAGATCGTCTCATTAAGAAATTCAGACAGCCTCGTTATAATAATTACACATGGATTGCACATAATGCATCTGGATTTGATAATTTCATTCTTTTGGAATACTTCACTAAGATGGGGATCCCTCCTAAAATTACAATGCAAGGGTGTCGTCTAATCCATATGTATGACGAGGCATTCAAACAGAGATTTATCGATAGTTACAGTTTTATACCCATGCGTCTAGCCAACACGCCTGCTGCTTTTAATCTGACCAACTCTGTGAAGGGTTATTTCCCACATCACTTCAACCGTGTTGAAAATGATTCATATGTCGGACCATACCCTGCTAAAGAGTTTTACGGATATACGACTATGTCAAACAAAGACAGAATGGAGTTCGATGCATGGTATAGTACTATCTCCGACCAAGTGTTTGATTTTAAAAAAGAACTAGCAATTTATGGAAAAAATGATGTCGTTATGCTGAGGGATGTATGTATGAAGTACCGTGATGAATTCATTCTGTGTACAGGGTTGGACCCTTTTAATTACACCACTCTGGCATCCACCTGCATGGCTATCTATAAAACACACTATCTCCCAAAAGACACAATAGCACTGACACACAACAGCGCATATATCAATCAGAACAAAACATACTCGAACGTATCAATTGAATGGCTTGAATATATCAGCAAATCACGTTCAGTGGTTGTTCAACACGCTCTAAACTACGGCGAGGTGTCATTCGGCAAGTATTATGTAGACGGTTTTTATATCGATGGCACAAATAAAAAAGCATTAGAGTTTGCAGGGTGTTTTTTTCACGGTTGTGAACAATGTTATAACCCCAATGATTTAAATCCATTATTGAAGGTACCTTACGGTCTTCTCAAAAGACAGTTTGATGACAAAGATTGAAATTTTACAGAATGCATACAATCTTCATACCGAGATTCAGTGGGAGTGTAGCTGGACCCATGCTAAACAATCTGATGCCGATGTGATTGCGTTCATGTCCGTCTATAAACATTCTGAGAGATTGAAACCCCGCGAAAGTTTGTACGGCGGTAGAACAAATTCATTCAAGTTGTATCACAAGACAACAGAGGGTGAGGTCATACGGTATGTGGATTTCACAAGTCTCTACCCGTTTTGTCAGGCCACAAAGTGCTTCCCGATAGGTCATCCCCAAATAATTTTCAAAGATTTTGATAATCTTGAAAATTATTACGGCCTTGTTAAGGCTACAGTACTACCACCTCGAAAGCTGCTTCACCCTGTACTACCCTACCGCGCAAACAAAAAATTAACTTTCCCGCTCTGCAGGTTGTGTGCAGAACAACAGAACCAGACACTACCATGTATGCACACAGATGAGGAAAGAGCCATCAGTGGTTGCTGGGTAAGCATTGAAGTGCTAAAAGCTATTGAAAAAGGCTATGTTGTGGTAAATTTGGATGAGGTATGGCATTTTCCCCAACGATCAGATACACTGTTCCGTGATTATGTTAAAACATTTTTACAGTTCAAACAGGAGAGCTCAGGGTTTCCAAAAGATGTGGTGACCGATGCAGACAAAGAATCTTATATCAGAGATTACTTTGAGAAAGAAGGGATTCAGTTGAATGTGGACAAGATTGAACCGAACCCTGCGCGTAGATCGATAATGAAATTGGTCTTAAACTCACTCTGGGGGCGGTTCTGCCTTCGTGAGGGTTTACCTAAAACTGAAATACTTACAGATCCGGAACAATTTGCACGACACATTTTTAGTGCAGAGTACGACATCAGACATTTCTCATTTGTGTCAGACACTGCGGCAATTGTACAGTGGTCTTACCCCGAAGGGAAAGCCCCCAGACTTGCGATGTCAATGTCTTTATTGGTGCTTTTACAACTGCCCATGCGCGTTTAGAACTCTATGAGCTTATGGACAGGCTGGGTGATAGGT
Organism: Carassius auratus; assembly: GCF_003368295.1. NCBI lineage: Eukaryota > Metazoa > Chordata > Actinopteri > Cypriniformes > Cyprinidae > Carassius > Carassius auratus. The sequence goes on from NC_039282.1 coordinate 4,627,883, forward strand.
TGCTTTATTGCGATACCGACAGTGTTGTTTTTACAACCAGAGAAGGTGAATATGAACCGCCACTAGGTCCATATCTCGGTGATCTTACTGATGAAGTCGGGCCCGGCGATCATATTACCCTCTTTACCAGCACTGGCCCGAAAAGTTATGGTTTTGTCACCGCTATGGGTAAGGTTTGTATGGAAGTGAAAGGCATAACACTTAACGCTTTAAACTCCGAAGCCATCACATTAGATTCAATGATTGGACTTGTTAAGCATTATGTGAAGGGGAGGGGTGATAGCCGTCATATTCTTGCACACAACGACACTATTGTGAGGGATAAAAAGGATTTGACGTTACACAATAAGTCATTTGTAAAGAAATTCAGAGTTGTGTACGATAAGCGTGTACTGCTCCCTGACTTCACTACACTTCCATATGGCTTCTGACAACGTTTTTGGTGGGGGTGTACATGACACAGAAGGGTTTGACATTCGACTCCAATGTCCTTTTTCATTGGTTATAGCAGGCCCAAGCAACAGTGGTAAAACCTTTTTTGTAAAAATGTTGTTGCAAAATGCAGGAAAGTTGATTTCTAAAAAAATTGACAATATTGTTTTCATTTATTCTGTATGGCAACCTTTGTATGATGATTTGTTGAATATGTATGATAACAATATTAAATTTATAGAAGGAATTCCACAAACTTTGGATGATGATTTTTGTTTCCTGTCAATTAAAACATCCCTCGTCATAATTGACGATTTTATGCAGGATGCTTCCAATAACAAGCAGATTGAGAAACTTTTTACAGTCTATGTACATCATAAAAAATCTGAATGTTATTTACATTCTACAGAATTTAATTTTTTCAAGGTAAATCCAGCAGAACTATAATTTGAACACAAATTATCTGGTTGTTTCAGGAATTCGAGAGACGCTGCACAGATTAGTATTTTAGCTAAACAGATGTACCCAAACAACTCAAAGTTTTTCATGGAGTGTTATGAAGATGCTACTGGCTCCCCCTACGGTTACCTTTTGATTGATTATAAAGCAAAGACCCCCGAACAGTATCGTCTCAGAACTGCATTACTTTCACAACATCCTGTTGTATACCTCCAGAAAAAAAAAAACGTAACTGATTAGGGTGAAAAAAAGATGTCTGGGAGACTTTTAAGAAACCACTCTCTTTTAAAGCTGTTATTAAAAGCAACACCCAAACAAAGACGTGTTATTTTACAGGCAGCCACAGATGAGTTCATTTTATGTTTGTGTGAATTAGCTCTTAATGTTCTCCATGGTAATATCCCGCTCACACAGCAGCAACACCAGAAGCTGAAAAGAAAAAGAACTGAAATCAAATTTGTTGCAGATAAGAAAGTCGGAGTCAAAAGAAAGAGACGGTTGATTAACCAACAAGGCGGGTTTCTTCTTCCACATTTAAGTGTTGCGGTCCCCTTTCATAACCAGTTTGATCGCATCTAATAAATAATGTCAGGGATGGAACATGCTGAGAAGATGTACCTGGTTCCACAAAGACAGCTGGATAAACTAAAGGCAGGTACCACACGTGAATCTATACATCAGGTAGTGGAGAACGATCTGGATATGACCATGAGGGATATTTTGCACAGGAATGATCTGGAACCATATGAAAAGGCAAAGATGTATACATCTGTATTGCAGAGGTTTTTAACATTATCCAAGCTGGCAGACAGCGAGACCAGCACACTAACATTATCACTTCCATCAACTGCACAAGCTGAGAAAGAAGAAGAACCTGCGGAGTCTACGGGTATGAACACCCAGTATGTTTTAGATGTTATTGCAGATGATGTTTTTGAAGAATGTCCCACAGAGGAATGAAAAAAACGTTCGCTACATTTTGGATAAAATGTCTAAAAACAAAGATATTGCTTCTTGGACAGCGTCGGGAGAGTTTGTATTTAAAGGGTAAAACCATCCCTGGTTCACACATGCTGGATTTAGTTAAAAGTGTCATGGCACCGCAAAAGATTCTTGACGAACGGAGAACCTGCTGGGTGGAATGAGTTTCTGGAGGCATTTGCCTGTTTAAACATGCCTTATTCAACGGTCCCTAATCACTATGTTAGACATACGATTAACTCTTTTAAAACCAAATCGACACCTCCAATAACCAAATCTTCTAAAAAACGTAAAAAACGTGAGGTAGACCAAAGTACCACATCAGGACAGTTTAATTATCCACAAGATGGTGTATTTAAATCCCCACTCTTGATCCGTAGCAAATGGTTACATTTTTAATCTCTGAGTTTTTTATTTATTTATTTTTTTTTAGAGGACTGCGTTCTCATTTTTTTATTCACCATGTTATTGATATTGTGTGTGTGTGTGTGTGTGTAAAATAAAGAGTTATAACAAGAATTTTCTATTTTGTTTTTATTATTGTGAAATATTAAACACTTGACATGAACATTTCACCGTTTGCACACACTGAACACACTTGAAAACATTTTCATTACATTGAGATTGTTTTAGTTTTTTTACAAAAGCAGACACACGTTTGTCGTTTTTAATCAAATCGTCACTATATAACTTTAACACATAATCATAATCACGACCCCTTGCCATGTGATAGAGAAAGAACACACAATGCTGTCCGCAGGTATCTGATGAAAAATCCTGGACCTGCACAGAGGAATATTGTACCACTCTAGAATTCAGTTTTAAAAAATCACTGATTATTAGTGGAAAACTGGGATAGTCATATTTATTTCCAAAGCTATCGAAGAAATATCCAACGCCGTCCTCGCTTATGTGGATGGCAAGCCAGTGTTCACCAGGGAGGCGAGAAACATGTGTGTTAAAAATAACCGATGACGGTAATTTTCTTAAAGGTGTTTGTGGTAAGTAGTCGCATGGGAGCACACCGAGGAAATGGGTGTTGCATGAAATCTTGTCCATGATAGCCGTAAGCTGGATCGTGTTCATA